>NW_021703779.1:125126039-125222917 GCF_005190385.1 Monodon monoceros
CACACACACACACACACACACACACACACACACACACACACACACACTGACCTCTTGACTTTAGCTTGGTTACTCCCTTAGTAAGCAGGACCACTGTGAAGGGCTCATTTACCCGTTCACTAAGGAAGCCTTTGGTTAATCAGTTAGAGAAGAATGTTCCTCTCCGTGGGTCTAGATGTGAGAGGAAGCTCTGAGGATCCAAGTGCTTGTAGAATGGAAGTGAAGGGTAATCTGGAGCCAGAGACACATATCTGAAGAGCAGATCTCAATGAAAGTTCAGAGGAGAACTGGTTGATGACCCCACTATACCTGACAGCTGCCTAACCTGAATCTGCTCTAGGTGGCAAGGCCCAATATTTTGGTTCGCCATCTGTCCTCCAGCAGGCAACCTAAAGAAAAGGGTCTAAGAGGTTGGGTGCCTTCATAAGTTCTTCCAGAAAGAGGATCATGGACAAGTCACTAAAGTTAGGATCAGACACCTGCCTTCTGTGAATCCCACTATTTCTCTGTTCTTCGATTTGTGTCTGCATTATTTTCTCTGTTTCAGCATCCTTTTCTGATAAATGCCTAGCTTCCCTCAAATGACCATCAGTCAGGATGGAGAGTGAGAGAAATCAGTCCATTGCTGAGGTACTGGCAATGGATTGGATCATTCTTCAATCAAAGTCCAGGTGCCTCCTAGTCAGACATCAGGGAACTCAGGCTTGACTCTCACAGAAGGTCAGAGACTAGACCCGTGAGGTAGAAGAGGGGTTTTGTACATGACAGGATATGGCGTGAAGCAAGGTTGGAAAGCAGATGGTAATCAGTTTGGGGAAGCCCTGTGTGCCAGGTTAAGAAACGTGTATATCATTCTCTACGCAACGAAGAGCCTTTAAAAGTTACCCTTGTGAAGTAGCTCAGGTGGGGTACACCAGGTGGATGGGGGAGGGGCTAAGAATGGAGAAGGGTAGCCCAGTTAGGAGGCCACTGCAGCAGACCTGCCATGAGTGCAAGTGTCAGGACTCTGCTTATTCAAATAAACCCCCATCGTCCCTGAGAAATTCTTTGTCAATCCACTTGGGAAGTGACAATGGAGTGTAACTTTGAGGCTTAGGAAAAGAATTAATCTATCTGGATGGACAAACAACGAATTTGAAGAATTTTGTACCTAAACCAAACAGGAAATATCAGAACAAGATATTGATTAATCATTTGCTTTTATAGCATATTAATTACTGGAAAACAGAACAAGAAAGAGATTGCCTTAGTGAGATGCTAACAGTGCAGCGGACCGCCTGCCTCATTCCCCTCTCCACGCATAGCTCTTAAGGAATTCCAGAGTCTATTATCAGCACGGTTTAAAGGCTAATGAAGAAACAATCTTTTTGTAAAGCAACAAAGAACAGAGTTTGAAAGCAGGTCCAGGAGAATGCAAGAGGAAACACTTGGTTCAGTGAAAGGCAAACTTTCCTATGGACATGCAATTTTTTTTTTTAAATACCATACGTTGCTTCGCAACCTCTAAAGCCCGTGTTTTCAATGCCTGTTCTGTGGGCAGCACTGCTAAATGCACCATGTGTGGTTAACTGGGGTGATTTAGTGCAAATAAATTCTAAGAAAAATGAAACTCAAAGCAAGAGAGTTCAGAGCAGTTTCACTACGTACTTTCTAGACTTTCGAGTAGATGCTGAGGTTACTCTCAAATGGAACGCGCTGTACTCCTTTGTTTAAAACCTGCTGGGTGAGGTGACTATGGTGAGTGTTCAAGAGAATTACTTTATACAGGAAAAGAGGAGAAGGAACCCAAATCCAGACAGTTCTCCCAAAAGGGTGATCTTCATGCCATTTAAAAAGAGATATTTCGTCGGGTGACAAAATGATGTCAATTAGGTAAATGGAAGGAAGAGAGAAAACTTGGAATCCTGCCTCTGATGCTTATAAACTCTTGTGACCTTGGGCAAGTCGTTTCATGCTTCTGAGCCTACTTTCTCATATGCAAAATTTATATAATAAATCCTTTCCTTGTCTACAGAGCAGAATGATTGGTCGGCTCCAACGATATAATGTGGGGCACACATTCTGCTTATGCTAAGGTTTTAATAAATATGAACTGTCATCTTTTTTCTCTCTTACTAACCTCTGAGCAGCTTGCATCTTATTCATTTTTTTTTCTTTTTTAGATTGCCAGCACCGATAGTCAGTCTGATGCTTGTTTAGTCATTCAACAAACATTTGATTAGCCCCTGCACCTAAAAAGTACCAAATCAAATGGGAAAGAAATGTTAATGCTTTGTTTATATATTATATCTTAGGCACTTCATAACTGCTCATTAAATAAGGGGATGAAAGAAATGTTAATGGGAAATGGGAAAGAAATGTTAATGCTTTGTTTATATATTATATCTTAGGCACTTCATAACTGCTCATTAAATAAGGGGATGAAAGATTTTACTTTTTCTTTAGAACCATTAACCTGGAGCTACGGAAATTGGAAGCACTGCTGCCCTCCTCAGTACCATCTCTTATATCTTAACAGCTCTGGCCCCGCCTCTTGTAGTCTTCCTGTCCATCCCAAACATTTCTATCATCTTCAGTGACCTTGGCATCTATGAGAATGATCCACTCAGCACCCAGGCCTCAGCTTCCTGACCTCCTTATCTCCAGTCCCTCATTCACTCCAGCACAGCCATGAAGACTCTGAAAGTTATCATCACTCACATCTGTTCCACCTTTGGAATCGAATTCATATGGCTTACTACCAGATCTACTCCACTTCTGGCTTGCTAATTCATTTATTTCCAGTATATTGGTTATTCAACTATCTCAGTACTTCCAAGCAATAATGCTTCAGTTTTCTTATCCATTGGCTCTCTCCTGTCATCTTCACTTTCCGCTTCCCCAACTTCACCCCCAAATACTCCCATCACTTCATCCAGTACTGTTCTTGGTCCATGGCAAGCAGGACTAAGTAGTAGCCCTGCTCTGGCTTCATGCCTCAAGAAGCTCTTGATACATGCTTTGGGGCACCTTCATGATGTTTTCTAAGTCTCCCTCCAGTGCCTGGCACTAGCCAGGGCCAGCATTGCTATCTAGGCAGAGCACCCTGAACCTAAACCAGTAACATCATGGGCCTCAATCCTAGTTTATTCTCTTAAAAACATTCTCTGACCCTATATCCCACACATGGGGCTGACCAAATGCCACAAGTAGTCCAGAGCATCACACTTAAGTGTTTTCCTAAGGTCCTAAGGCTGGGTAATGGTTCTAGGAAGGAGGCCTGGTGAGAAGATGCTTCCCACTAAGTGGTACGACATTGAGCAAGATACAGTACCATAATGGTGCTGATATGCTGATTTGTGTGACACTCGCTCACAGTGGGCACAGGATGAGTTCAGGACTCTGGGCTCCCGTTGGCCCACCACTGAACCTGGGGCTTATGGAGTATGTGCACATTCAGACCATGGTGCCACTTTCTGTCTACAGCAGCACTCAATGGTGGGGGAAGGTGGTAGCAGGCGTCATTTATTCTGTGCACCTCTTCCACCTCCACCAACCACCGCAGGCACCCAGAACATCACTTCACCCCTTCTGCAGGCTTCATGCCATTTGTCAAGCTGTCTTCTGGGGATGGCTGTGCCTATCTCTTCTGAAGGCTTTTGAGACCATTGCTCTGTACCACTGACAGAACTTTCCAGTTAATATCCTTTCTTGCTCCTGATCAGTATGATGATGTCTGCTCTCCCAGGTTGGTATTAAGCTCTGCCAGAAGATGGACAGACATTTCTCACATGAATGGGACTACTCTTCATTTTCATGCTCTGCCAGTGGGCCCCTTGCCTATCCACCCTTCTGGTGTCAGTGTGTGGAATGTAGGGTGTAGTCAACATGGAAAAAGGTCCCATTCTAGGAATGCAGTGATTACATCTTAGGAAGCTCAAGAGAAGACATAGATGGAAGATGCACTGTTCTACGTTTACACCACAAAATGCCAAGAGAAAACGACTTATCGTTCATGCTTCACTGCATGCTCTGGGGAAGGCTTGCATCTGAGATCATCATCCACGAATCACAGTCACCATGTCTGAAAGTCAGTTCAAAGCCGGTGTGCACAGGTGGCCCAATGGATCATGGCAGCGTCACGAGTAATGGTGTAGCCAGCGTTGAGCTAATGACATCACGGACCTGCAGAGCTGAGAAGATCTAGATTGTTCCAATACAAGCAGGTTCTGAAGAGCCATGGCATGTGAGTGACAACAGCAATACTTCCTTTTCTTCTCGGTGAGAGATGCTTAATTACCCATGCTCCGTGCACCAGACCATAAGGACAGGAAGAGATGGTTCCTGGACGTGAACAGGAAGACATGGGGCCTGAATCCTACATGGACCCCCCCCACACACACATGTACTGATGGGACAAAGAAGCGGACAGGGAGCTCTCTCTTCTCTCCCTATTGTCCTAAATCTTCAGTGACAAAGCCCTGTAAATCACATGAACCCGGGAATTTTGTTACATATGTTTTCATTAAATTGTTTATAAGGGCCCACAAAAAATATTTGCCTGGGCCCTGCAGACCCTAGGGTTAGCTCTGACTCTGTTTACTCTTTTACCAACCTTCTTGGCACCCCCATTCCATTATCCATCTATGGCAACATATTGAAAAGTTCTAGACTTGAGGCAATCCAACTATAAGTTTCCTTTTGGACTGCCTTTAAGCTGCTGAATGATACTAGAGAAAAAACCCCACATAATATAAAGATTGGGTACATATGATGTGGGTACATCATATAAAGAGGTATCATAAAAGATAGCTCATTTATTTTCGGTTTTGTAAAATTGTGGTAAATACATGTAATATAAAATGTACCATCTTAACCATCTTTAAGTGTACAGTTCACTGGCATTACATATACATATTCACATTGCTGTGCAACCATCACCACTTTCCAGCTCCAGAACACTTTTCACCTCCCCAAACTGAAAATTTGTACCCATTTCCTCCCCATTCCCCTTCCCCTAGCCCCTGGCACCCATCATTCTATTTTCTGTCTCTTAATTTTACTCATCTATGTACCTCATATAAATGGTACCTCATACAGTATTCATCCTTCTGTGACTGGCTTATTTCAACTAGCATGCCTTTAATGTTTATCCACATTGTAGCATGTGTCTGAATTTCCTTCCTTTTTAAAGCTAAATAATATTCCATTGTATACATACACTATATTTTGTTTATCCATTCATCCTTCAGTGAAAACTTGGGTTGCTTCCACCTCTTTTCTATTGTGAATAATGCTTCTATGAACATGGGTGTACAAATACCTCTCTGAATTTCTGCTTTCAGGTCTTTTGGATATATACCCAGAAGTGGAATTGCTGGACCATATCATAATTCTATACTTAATTTTTTGAGAAACTGCCATACCATTTTCCACATCTTCACCAACACTTGTTATTTTTGGTTTTTTGGTAATAGCCACTGTAATGGGTGTGAGACAATATCTCTTTGTGGTTTTGATTTGCATTTCCCTGATGATTAGTGATGTTGAGCGTCTGTTCATGTGCTTATTGGCCATTTGTATACCTGCTTTGGAGAAATGTCTGTTCAAGTTCTTTACCCATTATATTTTAAATTAATTTTTATTGGAGTATAGTTGCTTTACAATGTTGTGTTCGTTTCTGCTGTACAGCAAAGTGAATCAGCTATACATATACATATATCCCCTCTTATTTGGATTTCCTTCCAATTTAGGTCACCACAGAGCATTGAGTAGAGTTCCCTGTGCTATACAGTAGGTTCTCATTAGTTACCTATTTTATAAATAGTATCAATAGTGTATATATGTCAATCCCAATCTCCCAATTCATCCCACCCCCCTTTCCCCCTTGGTATGTTCTTTACTTCTGTGTCTCTATTTCTGCTTTGCAAATAGGTTCATCTGTACTATTTTTCTAGATTCCACATATATGTGTTAATATACGATATTTGTTTTTCTCTCTCTGACTTACTTCACTCTATATGATAGTCTCTAGGTCCATCCACGTCTCTACAAATGACCCAATTTCGTTCCTTTTTATGGCTGAGTGATATTCCATTTTATATATCTATCACATCTCTGTTATCTATTCCTCTGTTGATGGACACTTAGGTTGCTTCCATGTCCTGGCTATTGTAAGTAGTGCTGCAATGAACAGTCAGGCATACCTCATTTTACTGTGCTTCACTTTATTGTTCTTCACAGATATTGCACTTTTAACAAAATGAAGGTTTATGGCAACCCTGTGTTGAGCAAGTCTATAAGTGCCTTTTTTCCAACAGCATTTGCTCACTTTCTCTACCACATTTTGGTAATTCTGACAATATTTCTAACCTTTTCATTGTTATTATATTTGTTATGGTGATCTTTGATGTTACTATTGTAATTATTTTGGGGTGCCACGAATGGCACCTGTATAAAACAGGGAAGTTAATCGATAAATGTTGTGTGTGTTCTGACTGCTCCACCTAACAGCCATCCCCCCATCTGTCTCCCTCTCCTCAGGCCTCCCTATTCCCTGAGACACAAAAATATTGAAAGTAGGTCATTAATAACCCTACAATGGCTTCTAAGTGTTCAAGTGAAAGGAAGAGTCACATGTTTCTCACTTTAAATCAAAAGCTAGAAATGATTAAGCTTGGTGAGGAAGGCATGTTGAAAGCTGAGATAGCCCAAAAGCTAGGCATCTTGCACCAAACCATTAACCAAGTTGTGAATGCAAAAGAAAACTTTTTGAAGGAAATTAAAAGTGCTACTCCAGTGAGCACAAAAATGATCAGAAAGTGAAACAGCCTTATTGCTGATATGGAGAAAGTTTTTTGTGGTCTGAATAGAAGATCAAACCAGCCACAACACTCCTTTAAGTCAAAGCCTAATCCAGAGTAAGGTCCTAATTATTCAATTCTATGAAGGTTGAGAGTGGTGAGGAAGCTGCAGAGGAAAAGTTTGAAGCTAGCAGAGGTTGGTTCCTGAGGTTTAAGGAAAGAAGCCATCTCCATAACATAAAAGTGCAAGGTGAAGCAGCAAGTGCTGATGTAGAAGCTATAGCAAGTTATCCAGGAGATCTAGCTAACATAATTAATGAAGGTGGCTACACTAAACAATAGATTTTCAATGTAGACGAAACAGCGTTCTATTGGAAGAAGATGTCATGTAGGACTTTCATAGCTAGAGAGGAGAAGTCAGTGCCTGATTTTAAAGCTTCAAAGGACAGGCGGACTCTTTTGTTAGGGGCTAATGCTGCTGGTGACTTAGTTGAAGTTGAAGCCAATGCTCATTTAACATTCTGAAAATCCTAGGGCCCTTAAGAATTATGCTAAATATACCCTGACTGTGCTATATAAATGGAATAACAAAGCCTGGATGACAACACATCTGTTTACAGCCTGGTTGACTGAATATTTTAAGACCACTGTGGAGACCTACTGCTCAGGAAAAAAAAAGATTATTTCAAAATATGACTGCTCATTGACAATGCACCTGGTCACTCAAGAGTTCTGATGGAGATGGACAACGAGATTCAAATTGTTTTCATGCCTGCTAATACAAAAACAATTCTGCAGCCCATGGATCAAGGAGTCATTTCAACTTTCAACTCTTATTATTTAAGAAATACATTCCATAATGCTATAGCTGCCATAGTGATTCTGCTGTTGGATTTGGACAAAGCAAATTAAAAAACCCTCTGGAAAGGATTCACTATTCTAGATGTCATTAAGAACATTCATGATTCATGGGAAGGGGTCCAAATATTAAAATTAACAGGAGTTTAGAAGAAGTTGATTCCAACCCTCATGGATGACTTTGAGAGGTTCAAGACCTCAGTGAAGGAAGTAACTGCAGATGTGGTGGAAATAGAAGAGAACTAGAATTAGAAGTGGAGCCTGAAGATGGGACTGAATTGTTGCAATCTCATGATAAAACTTCAATGGATGAGGAGTTGCTTCTCATGGATGAGCAAAGAAAATGGTTTCTTGAGATGGAATCTACTCCTGGTGAAGATGCTCTGAAGATTGTTGAAATGACAAAAAAGGATTTAGAATATGACATAAACTTAGTTGATAAAACAGCAGCAGGGTTTGAGAGGATTGACTCCATTCTTGAAAGAAGTTTTACTGTGGGTAAAATGCTATCAAATAGCATTGCATGCTACAGAGAAATTGTTTGTGAAAGGAAGAGTCAATCGATGCAGCAACCTTCATTGTCTTATTTTAAGAGATTGCCACCCCAGCCTTCAGCAACCGTCACCCTGATCAATGAGCAGCCATCAATATCGAGGCAAAACCTTCCACGAGCAAAAAGATTATGACTCACTGAAGGCTCAGATGATAGCATTTTTTAGCAATAAAGTATTTTTAAATTAAGGTATGCCCATTATTATTTTAGACATAATACTATTATCCACTTAATAGACTACACTATAGTGTAAACATAACTTTTATACACACTGGGAAACCAAAAAAGTCCTGTGACTTGTTTTATTGTGATATTCACTTTATTGCACTGGTCTGCAACCGAACCTGCAATATCTCCAAAGTATGCTTGTACCGCTATATATTCACTCACCCCAACTGGGCCTGCTATTCTCCTAATGTGCTTCAGTTTTCAATTCTTCATAATTATTTCTTTGAACATCCACCTTTCGCAAGCCTTCAACCACTCCCCTCTACCTCCCCTTCACTTTAGAATGACCTACTTCACAGAGAAAACTGATGTCACCAAATAAGAATGTCCACATTCCAGCCACTAAGCCTGCAAGCATGTGCACCCACCTCCTTCCCTCCACTTCCAACAGAAGTGTCCCTTCTTTCTAATCCAATCTTGGGACCTGTCCCCCAGAACCCAGTCCTCAAGGAATCACTGAGTTATCTTTGTACTTGTGTATTTTCTATCCTTTCTATCTACAAGGTTCTTCCAAACAGCATTTAAATATGCTCAAGTCTCTCCTATCTTAAAAAAATCCTCCCCTAAACTTCACATTCCCTCTTAGCAACTACCCAAGCTCTCTCCTTCCTATTCACAAACTTCTCAAAAGAGTTATCTATAGTCACGTTCTCTGCTGCCTCATCTTCAACTCCTCAACCCTGTTTAATGAGCTTTCCACTCCCATCACCCCATAGAGTTGTTCTAAAAAACATCATCAATGACCTCCCTGTCACTAAATTCAAAAGACACCTTCATGCTTATTTTTCTTGACCCCCCCAGCAGTATTGACCAACACTGACTGATCTTTTTTTTTTTTTTTTTTTGGTACGCAGGCCTCTCCCGTTGCGGAGCACAGGCTCAGCGGCCATGGCTCATGGGCCCAGGTGCTCCGCGGCACGAACTCGTGTCCCCTGCATCGGCAGGTGGACCCTCAACCACTGCGCCACCAGGGAAGCCCCTCTTTGTTTTTCTTCTTAGGCACACTTGGTTTGGTTTCTGTGAGGGGAGTGAGAGGGTGCTTGAAGCATGAGGAACAATAGTGGAAAAGAAGCTGTGGGCAAGGTGGTTCCAAGACCAGAATGCAGGTAATGAAGACAAGGATTATAGGGAAGCTATGAGAACCTGACTGAGGCTCTGAAGTCTGGATTTATAATGGGTGTATTCTGCACAATGCTAGGCAACAAAGGGAAAGGAAAAACTGCCGGGAGTTGGGGGATGGGCACTGAGGGGGATTTCTCAGAACTGGGGATTGGAAAGATGAGAAAACTGAAAGGGCCTTGAAGGTGACCTCCCTGAGCTAATTGAAAAGTCTATGTTTGGGGCCCCAGCTGGGGAGAGAAACATTAGTGGGGGAGGGGAGCTTGGTTGGGAGAACCCTGAGGCCTTGAGAACCCCGAGGGACCATGGAGGTGGGAAGGGCAGGTTCTTAGGTGCCTGGAAAGGGGAGAGGTTGGGCTTCTGGCCTGTAGTTCTTGACAGCAGAACAGAGTTCTGGGATTTGGGGGCCTCATGGGGTAGCTGTATTTATGGGAAGCCAAGGGAGAGGGGCAAAGGGGCCAACACATCTGAGAAGATGACAGGATAAGAGGCGAAGTGAGGTGAGGCCATCAAAAGGGCCCGGGGGGTGGGAGACAGGGAGAAGGGGAGACGGAGTCAGGGCAGAAGGGATGAGTACTGAATCCCAATGAAGAGAAGGGAGGCCAAGCACTCTCAGACCAACCTTCTGTAGAGTTGGCTGAATTTTAGGCAGGGAACTTCACTGCTCTGGAGCCAATTTCCTATTGGCTGACATCTTAATTGCCACAACATCAACATCAACAGGAAATTTAGGGAGTAGAGTATAATCTGGGCTTCAGTTGAAGGACTGGGGACATGGGTGCTGTTTTCACTACTTCTTCAAGATTTTAAGAAGATAAACTCAGGTACGGTGAAGTAAACCATCATCAAAATGAAAAAACAAGCTACCGAATTGGAGAAGGTATTTCAAATCATATATATGCTATATGATATCATATATATACAAAATATATAAACTAGTCATATAACTCAACAACAAAAAACAAACAACACCATTTAAAAATGAACAAAGGACCTGAAAAGACATTTTTCCAAATAAGACATACAGATGACCAACAGGCACATAAAAAGATGCTCAACATCACTAATCATCAGGGAAATGCCAATCAAAACCACAATGAGATAGCACCTCACACCTGTCAGAATGGCTATTACCAAAAAGAGAAGTAACAAATGTTGGCGAGGATGTGGAGAAAAGGGAACCCTCATACAGTATTGGTAGGACTGTAAATTGGTACAGCCCCTATGGAAAACAGTAAGTAGATTCCTCAAAAAATTAAAAATGAAACTACCATATGATCCAACAATTCCACTACTGGGTATTTATCTGAAAAAAATGAAAACACTAGTTAGAAAAGATACATGCACCCCCTATGTTCATTGCAGCATTATTTACAATAGCCAAGATATGGAAGCAACCTAAGTGCCCTTCAGTAGATGAATACATAAAGAAGATGTGGTACGGATATACCATGGGATACTACTCAGCTATAAAAAAGAATGAAATCCTGCCATTTGTGACAACATGGACAGACCTTGAGGGTTTTATGATAAGTGAAATAAGTCAGATGGATAAAGACAAATACCATATGATTTCACTCATATGTGGAATCTAAAAAAACAAAACCAACACACAAATAAAATAAAACAAAAGAAAACTCATATATACACAGAACAGATTAGAGGTGACCAGAGAGAAAGGGGGGTGGACAAAAATGGGTGAAGGTAGGGGCTTCCCTGGTGTCACAGTGGTTGGGAGTCTGCCTGCCGAAGCAGGGGACACGGGTTCGTGCCCCGGTCCGGGAAGATCCCACATGCCGCGGAGCGGCTGGGCCCGTGAGCCATGGCCGCTGGGCCTGCGCGTCCGGAGCCTGTGCTCCACAACGGGAGAGGCCACAACAGTGAGAGGTCCGCGTATCGAAAAAAAAAAAAAGGGTGAAGGCAGTCAACTGTATGGAGATAGATGGTAACCACACTTGTGGTGGTGATCACATTATAGTGTATACAGATAATGAATTATAATGCTGTACACCTGAAAAAAACCCAAGAAGCTTGGAAAAATAGAAGAGAATCTCAGCTGTGGAAATGTTTTGGTGGTGTGAAGATACAATTTCCATTTCTCTGCTATGGCTAGATATCTGAATGTTTAGAGATAACCCCATTCTCCGTGGCAATTTATTAAAGTGGTGATAAATTAATGCTATTAAATTACTCGTTGACTATCAATTTCCCCCACTAGAATGGAATTTCATGAGGTCAAGGACCTTGTCAATCTTCTCATTGTACTTAGGACAGTGCCTCACAGTGGGTTGGGCCTTCTATTAATGTTAGTTCAGTGAATGAATGCCTGGAGACTTATTGCTCTAATCAGGAGGGCATTAAATAAAAAATAGCAAGGGATAAGGATGGAATGCTCAAATTGTTCCATAAATATGGGCACCTCGGAGGACTTTGAATATGGTAGAAATACAATCTCATAGGTGTCACCATGATTTGCAAGGATATGATTCACAGCTGGAAGCCACTCTGAAATGCATACTTTGTCAAAAAGAAGCAGCTCTGGTACACAAGGAGGCAAGACAGCATTTAAAGCAAGCCAATATCCAGAGCCCTAATGCTATAGTTCCATGAAAGGCCGATGGGTAGGGACAAAAGCCAGACAGTGCCTTGCGTATACTGCCTCACTCAGTGTTTACTTCACGAATGAATGAGTAAATAAGTGATAAAATCCTGTTGTGGGGACGGAGCACCAAACATCTAGCCTGTTGAGCGATGATAGTCATGGGTTTCAAAACAGACCTAGAGACAAGGTCTACCAGTGATTAGTGACTAACAAATTCCTCAAGCCCTATATGCTACATGTTTCATATGACTATGCAGCACTTGATCCAACTGATTACTTCTTTCCATCCCACCAAATTCCTCCTCACATCTGCTCTAGCTATCTTCCTAGCTACCTTCTTGGACCTGACGATCCTCTCCAGAACTAGAAAGTTCCAGAAGGTCCAGCTTCTGGAAGTTTTAGGGTTCCTTACCATACTTCAGCTGAGCTGGAAGAAAGTAGAGTTAGCTAAGTACCTAGAATTGTGTCTAGCTCCGAATTGCCATTCAATAAATGTTGACTGAATTGAATCTAATTCATCCCCTCCACCCCAACTGCCCTCTCACACTCACACTTTAAAGGTGGAGAAATCAAGAACTAGAGAATAGAGGGCATTTGTCTAAGTTCCATGTGAAAGACCTGGGAACAGAGTCCCAGGTTCCCAACTCCTAGCTTAGTACTTTTCACCATCTCTACCTCATTGCTTTTGGCAATTGCTAGTCTTCTCTATTTACTCTGGCTTCTGCTCCTTGAAGGTAGATATTTAAAAGTTCTCTCACTTGTCACTCATTTCCTCCTTCCTCATCCATACTACCCATATCAAACTTGTAGTGGATTCTCCTTAGGCATATTATTTGTCCCCTGTCCTCCTCTTCTCTTTCCCCCATGGAATATTTTCCTCATAATAAAAAGGCTCAGTATCCTCAGTAGGAATAATCAGCAAAGTCAGAAAAAAGTCCTCAAGTTAATGAAATTCTATGTAAAGATGGTGAACAGGCTCTACAATCACTAGTAGCATTTTGTGTGCCAGACTAAAGTAGTATAGCTCTCTGGAAGGTGGGCTAAGATGCTAGTCAAGTTTTATGTTACATTTTCCTTCAGAGATACAGAAATCCTCATTTGTACTCATTCAAGAATTGAGTATGTTAGTAATTGAATGCCAAAGATTTGAAGGACTGGCTTAAATCCTCTGGAAATATACCAGAGCAAATTCCAGGTTGGCCAGAGCATTAAATGTGAAAAATAAAACTATAAATATGTAGCATAACATACAGGTGGAATATTTTTATACTCTTGAAGTGCAGGAGGCAACCTTTTCTAGCATGATTTTAAAGACATGAACCATAAAATAAAAGATTGATAGATTTCATTAATTCTAAAATGAAATCTTTTGCACAACACACAGGAAAAACATGTGAAAAAAATTTGCAACATATATGACAAAAAAAGAGTTAGCAGTCTCAATGTTTTAAAACTCTTAAAAATCTATAAGAAGATAAACAAATTTACAGAAAAATGAGCAAAGAACATGAATGAAAAAGTTACCAAAAGTTAATTAAGATTTGAAAATATGTTTAATCAAACTATTAATAAGGGAAATGTATTATTGGTGTGAATACAGATTGGTGCAAACTTTCAGCAGGGCAATCTGGAGAAGTGTGTGAATCAGACAAGAATGCAACAGATTAGAAAAATGCCCATTAGTGAGATTTAGTCAACTAAGTTACTGGTGTACCAATGCAAAGGAATATTATGAATGTGTTAAAAATGATGATGTAAATCTGTATTTACTGACGTTAACGACATTAAACGATGTCATCAGCATATGATTAAGTGAGAAGCTCAGATTACAAAGATAACATGCCTAGAATAATCTTTCTTTTTCATGAGAAAAGTTTTATTTGCACACAATGAAAGCCTGCACCTACATCAAAATTTTAATTATGGTTTCTCTAGTGTGGGACTAGATGTGATTTTCACAGTCATTTTATATTTTTTGAATTGTCTGAAAGTTTTTTGTCTGAAAGTTCTTAAATGATAATAATGTCTACTCTATTTGATTTATTTAACAAACACCCTTTTACAGCTTATATATGTCAGGCACTGTTCTAAGAACTTTACAAATATTAACTCATTTTCCCAGAGCAGAAAAATGTAAGTAAGAAAATATTTCCATGTGGGGGGGTAGAGTAGAGGGGGAGCGTCTCAGAAGTGAGAGGATGCAGGATAATATAAGACTCTTATAGAAGAAAACCACGATGTTTTGACTCAAAGCTATCTCCTTTCAATGACACAATAAGGGCAGCAGGTCATGGGAGCCCCATTCCTTTGCCTTTCTCTGATTCCCTTTAATGATGGGACAACTAATTAGTCATTAAGGATTAGCCAAAGAGGGCTTAAGCAGAGGAGCATGCTGGAGCTGGGGGAGGGGGTGTTCCAGTCACACAGTCCCAGCTTTGATTCTGGGCTCCACTACTCAGGAGCTGTGTGATTTGGGGCAAGTTGCTTCATTTTTCAGAATCTCAGTTTCCTTATCTGTAGGGTGGGGAAGGCAGCTAGAATGTTTATATCATGAGACCATTATCTCCTAAATGTGAGCTCCCTCACTTTCCCCTCTTCTTTAAAGAGCTAGGAAGGCTGGCCTCCATCCTTCTGAGATCATCCCAGGACTCTGGTCTGGGCCACCTGGACTGTAGAAAGTGCTATATTCATTTGATGGCTGGATTACCTCCAGAACAAGCTGTGAAGGCAAGCTTGGCTTATCTGCTGGGCTCTGGAATTATTGATCCTTGGTCTTGGTGTTCTGAATGTTTTTCATTTTCAAATGTGTTTGCTATCCTTTCTGTTAAACCTGCCCTGGAAGCACCACCAATAAGCAGGGTGTTTGATTACCACATGGATAGTCTACTTGATACATTTATTCTCTTGCTAGAAACACCTCTAAGGATGGTTCGCTTTTGCAAATTACAAGCAAACATCAAATTTTTCTCGGTCCTCTCCATCTCAGCTCCAAACTGCCAAGGAATATCTCCTCCCCAACTTCCCAAAGTTTTAACTCTTCCCCTCTTCACCACTCCCGACTTATTATCTCATACTTTTGAATATAACACCAAGATTTGGAGCATAAATGACAGGGCTTAGGGCCAGGGGCTAGGTCATGCCATAGGTTTGGCCTGACCCTACATGGACGCTTGGATTTAGTGATGGTGGAGGCTTCTAGACTGTCATATATGGTAGGTCCCATACCTTCATTCTATAGATGGCAAGACTGAAGTCCAGAAAAGGGCAGAGTCTTAACAAAGTTCATGGGAGTTAACGGTGGAAACAGGACCTGGTTCTATAGACAGCACAGGATGATTTTATCAGTGTCAGTTCAGCCCAACTCTACTTGTTCATTCATTCAAAAATAGTTATTAAATGCCTACTTTGTATTCAGTACTAAGGATACAGCAGTTACCAAGGTAGACATGGTTCCTGTCCCCATGGAGCTCACAATCTGGTAGAGGAGACAGACTTGAGTCCCAGAATAGTTACAAGAGGTCGTACAGCATGGTATGTAGAAGCACAAGCTCAACTGCTCTGCCCAGTGTTCTGATCATCCTTCTGCCACTTAATAGCTGTGTCAATTGGGGCAATTTCTTTTTCTCTGGATCTTGCTTTCCTCATCTCTAAAATCGAGATGTTAATAGGGCTTTGTAGATAAATCGCTAAAAGCAAAGTCTGCCACATAGTAAGTGCTGAAAAGTGTTAGCTACTACAGTATCATCACTATGAAATCCCATAGGGAAATGTGCTAAGAAGTCCATTTTGAGTACCCAAAGTAGGCGTTCAGCATCATAACTGGAGCCATCAGAAGGTGGTGGAGAGTGAGGGGCTAGCAGGAACAGGGTCCATTAAAGCTCCTTCCTCTATGGCCTATAGGAATTTGGAAAGGGTTCCGGCACTGGCTCCAAATCCCAGGTGACCTGATCAAGCGCTTCCACCTCTCAGGCTCCAGTTGCCATGGCTTTGATAGGAGGAAGCTGGGTGACCTCTGTGATTGCTGACAGCTGGGTCAAGGAGCATTCTCACTGCCCAGTGTTAAGACATTATGGAAGAAACCATTACACAGATTTACTCTCCAAGTTGTCCAGGGGCCATTCTTGTTCTTTCTTATTTAGTGAGTTCTCTTATACAGCTTGATGCTTTTCAAAGGATGCCTGTGAAAGGCACTAAGGCATAGTCTTCACAGCTTTCAACAATTAAGTCTTGTTATTTCTTTACTTCCAGACCACCTCTGCAGCCGGTCTCATAAAGGCAACTGGATTAGTAAATAAGCTCTCCCCTTTGCTTGAACCATCCTGGCATTATTTTTCTGCCTTTTTAGGATGTTTGTCACCCTCTCCTCTGAAATCCAGTTTTGTGCTTATGTGGCTTGCCTTGGAGACTGGGAACAACTTGAGGGTAGGGACTTAGCTTCTTTCCTTGTGAACCCCTCAAAGTGCTTAACACAGAGCCTTGAAAAGGCAAAGCCAACATAACCGTGTGTGTGATTAAAAAAAAGTTCTATGTGGCAATGATGCTTTAGATGTGGATGTTGACCACTTGCATTAGAGTCACCTGGGGGAAACTGATTTGGAAATGTGGATTCAAGGTCTCCTCCCCACCTGAATGAATCAGAATCTTAGAAGAGAAGGAGTAGTAATCTGAATTTTTAACAGTTAAAATCATTTGAATGCATCCTACAGCCTTAAGACCACTGGGTTAGATGTTCTAATTATTTAGTTGAAGGCTCAGTGGGACAGCAATTCATTTTCCCAGTTGTCAGCTGGAGAACTGATCTGAGTTTTAAAGTCCTGTTCAGCACTAATGTGTTCAGCTTCCAAGAATAAAATTTTGGAAAATTTCTTTGTTTTTCCAACTACAACAAATTACCTCCACGTACACCTTGGCAGAGTTGACTTATTAAAGCAAACTACGGTATCAGATCCCTTCCGAGTGGCTTCAGTGAGTTATTTGGGTAATTCCGGCTTTGGGAAGAATTCCAATAAGTCATCAGCAAAATCCCACATGCCACTGGGGAAAGAGCAACGTCTTTTCTTCCTTCTTGGCCCAGGTTTTTGGAAATGACTCTCTCCTTTCCATGTGCGTCCGGAAGGAATGCATTTGGATGGAGACTGTCCCTAGTCCAGGCCCTCATTCATCACCACTCCTTCCCTGGGACTCTTGCGCCAGTGCCCTTGCTGGGCTCCCTGACTCCACGCTGGTTTCTCCTCCCCTCTTTGTCAAGGTAGATGCTCCCACCAGACCCAAGTTCTGATGGTGCCTCTCTCCCGGGCCACACAGCCTCCCATAGCTTCCCATCAATCACCTAGAGCAGAAAGTCTAAGGTCCAGACTATTCAGCCTGGCATTGAAGGCTCTCAGTGACTTGGCCCTGCCCTCTGTAGCCCTAATACGCATTGCCTTCCCACAAGCACCCTGTGCTCTAGCTCAGTGTTTCGCAAAGTGTGGTCCTGGAGCTTCTGGCTTCAGAGTCACCTGGAAGTGTTTTTGCATTTGTGACCCTGTAGTGTGGCATTCTCACTATGAGAGTTCTAAAAATCTACAAGCTCCTGCTACTCCAAAGTTGCCTTTGTTGCTAGACAGTACTATGTAGTTGCTGCCAAAGCCTCCATCATTTCACACAGACTCTGGGAAGTTGTACTGCCTTTTAATCTATTTCTCCTGACACCTTCAAGTAGAGCCAGTGGATGGTCAGTGGACCAGGTTAGCATAGCCAAGAGCTCAACATCCTATCCCAAGCAGTCCAAGATTCTAATGTGTCAAACCAGAGCGTTAGGTCTGAGACACAGATCTATGGGAGAGCTGAGTGATGATCTGAGAAGATCAGCTGCAAAGGTCATAGGTAGGATTATATATAGAAGATGGACCCTAGGAGGATTGGAAGAGGAATATGTTGTGAAGCACTGAAGTTGCCAGCAAAGTCAACAGTGTTGGGTTATACTTGAGCCTTTGTTATTATGAGGTGTGTGCCATATATATATATATATATATATATATATATATATATATATATATTTATATATAATATCAATACCCTTATCCCTGCTTACAATGCACTCCACTGTGTGCTCCCTTCCTACGTAGTCATCCTCACCTCCTTCCTCTCTCTTTCTCTCTCACTCTCTCTGTGTGACCTGATCAGTTGTACGGTCTTACTGGGCTCTTTGCTGTTCCCATACAGACCATAGCCTTTCCATTCTCCAAATCTTTTCAATTCTCTCTCCACTTCCTGGATGCCATTGATTTCTCTTGTCTGTGTCCTATGACTATCTTTGAGAGTGGCTCAGTCAACTCTGTTCCCCTCCACATAATCAGAACTGGAATTTCAAGTGAGCCTCAGGGTGGGGATGTCATGGTCAAGAGATCCTTTGCAGAGGAGAAATACACCCAGAAATGCCTCACTGATGGGGCCCCTGATTTCAGTAGGGTCCCCCACATGTCGACTAAGGTCACCATCCCAGTGACTGACTCTTCTATCAAGTCTGTTTTGACCTGGTGCTACAGCCATATCATATCAGTCTAACTAGTAAATCTCTAACCTGTTATACCCTGAGAGTTGTGAAAACCCAACTGGTACTTCATAAAAATCCTTATTAAGTTCCAAGTTTGGCAGAAAATGGTAGGTACCGCAAAGGCATTTATAGGAAGAAGAACAAAAACCACAGCAACAAAAATAATTTTTAAAAACTTGGCTTTGTGGATGCTGACTTTTTTTCATATCTTGACCAGTCCAAATTTTAGTAGTTGCTACAGTTTTACATTTGCTTCAAAACAGTGAATAGGTTCCGGGCGCCAGTGGATTCCCCTTATGCACATAAATAGTGTATGATACAATCAACTGAAAAATGAGACTGTAACAGACTGGTGGCATATTCAAATTCATTTCATTGGTACAATTTAATAGGTTTTATATTAAATATGATTGTGCCAAAGACCACATAAAACATATGAGTTATAAAGAGCAAGATCAAATATTATGCTACACAACTGCCTCAAACTTCACTTAATTAATAGGCAGGACTCTAAAGGCAAAAGCCAAAACTAAATCTCAATTGCTGCTTATTCCCGGAGCCAGCAATTGACACATCTTCCTGGCAGAACTTCCCATTCTCCTCAGAGAAATTGTAGTAGTTCCTAGCCTGTCTTCTTAGCTCCTAGGAAAACAGAGGCTAGGTCCAGCCTTTCATGCCCTTCATGAAGAATTTGGCCATATATGGGCCAGAGGCTCTTTTTAAATTGGAAAAATAACATTGGTGTTCCCCAGGGCTATGTACTCTACTCATACTCTCCATGAACATTCCTGTTCAGTCCTATGGTTTAACTACCTAGGGGGTATTAGAATAGACCAGATTTTATTGCAGTTTACAAATATGCCCTCATATCTCAGTAGCTTAAAATGATAGTTTTTTTCCTGGGCACTCAAAATACAACACAAATATTCCTGATGAGGTGGCTCTCCTGAGTAGCTCTCCTCCGAATGGCGAATCAGAATTAACCAGAATTAATTCTAAGATCCTTCCATCCAATGATTCTGCCATCTAAAATACCTCTGAAGGGAAGGAAAATGGCAGGGGAAGAAAAATGTGGAGATAACACACCCAATACTTCACTACCTTGGCCTGAGAGTGACACACATGACTCTTCTTCACATTCCATTGTCAAAAAAAAGTAGGCATACGACCCCACTCAGATGTAAGGGGTGACTGGGTAATGTAGCCATTGGCTGAGAAACTACAATACTTCACATTCTATACTGCGGAGTGAGAGCACAAATAGTTACCGGACCACCTCTGCCTCAGGCCTCCAAATCTGTGTCTCACCCAACATTTATTTATTTATTCATTAAAAAAACTTGTATTGAAATTCTACTCTACAATATGCAATGGAAACTTGAAAATAAATCAGATAGGATCTGTATCCTCAAGGAACACACAGCCTAGTGGGGGACACAGTCATACACAATTCACCCTGTTCCTGCTGTCAACAATCACATGATGTCCAATTTCCCAAGGACACAGACTTCTCAGTGACTAATCTGGAGACTCTTCATACACGTGTGATCATTTTGTCCCTCATGTACAGGGGGTCAAGTGCTTCCAGAAGAACATCAGACCTCAGGGAGGTCCCTCTAGAACCCCACTTAGGGTCCTCTTAACTCTCCTATTCTTGCCATTCCTGATGATCTTCTTGGCTCTTTCCTTGCCTGGTATTTGCTCTCTGAAAGCAAAGCCTTAATACAGCTCAGTTAGAAACAAAATCTTTGGGCTTCCCTGGTGGCGCAGTGGTTGAGAGTCCGCCTGCCGATGCAGGGGACGTGGGTTCGCGCCCCGGTCCGGAAAGATCCCACATACCGCGGAGCGGCTGGGCCCGTGAGCCATGGCCGCTGAGCCTGTGCGTCCGGGGTCTGTGCTCCGCAACGGGAGAGGCCACAACGGTGAGAGGCCCACATACCGCAAAAAACAAAACCTTTGGTTACATCATGCTTACATTATTCTCTGCTTAAAACCTTTCAAATGGGTTCCCATAACTCTGAATAAACTCTACTAATTCCCCTGACCCTTAAGGCCCTTCATGATCTGGCCTTTGCAATCTCGTATCCTGCCATTCTCATCACACCCCAGCCTCACTGGCCTTGCTGTTCCTCAAACATGCCAAGCTTATTTTTACCTCTGAATTTGTTATACCTTCTGACTAGGGTGCTTTCTCCACTTATCTTTGCCTAACTTGTGCCTCCTTGTCATTCAGATCTCAAGTCAAATGTTACCTCTGCGGAGAAGCCTTCTTGACCACCCAGTCACGGCACTTACAACTATTTGAAATTATCTTTCTTGATTATTTTTATGTCTTGGGGCTGCCTACCTTGACTTAAAGGGCAGCTCCATAGCAGCAGAGACTTTTTTTGTCTTGTTCATTTCTCAACCCCCATCAGTGGAATAGTGACACATAGCAGTTTCTCAACATAGGCTTGTTGCATTAATGTGTGCATGCATGAATAACTGAACATTGTGCCATTATCGAGTTCTTGTCACCACTCTTGTCACTAACGTCACTGCCTTCACCACCTCCATTGCCATCGAAGAGTAGTCACAATGGTGATATACTTGAGTGCCCATATTTTACTCATAGATTGATTCTCTGGACACAATTCTAAAAAGTCAACAGGATTTTCTCTGAACTCATTGCTGGCTCCTCCTCCCCTCATCCCCTAAACACAGATTTTTTCCCCCACTAACATTCTGTCCTTGGCACTCTTCTTTTCTCTCTTTATATTCTTTCTCTTGACAATCTCACACGGTTTCAATTATCATATCTATGGTACCCATTAACAAACATTTTAGGTAGAGTCACAATATCTCTAAGGAGCTCCAACTGCCTACTGGGTAGTGAATGCCATCCAAGTGTCCACCTTTAACTCTCAAACTCAATGTACTCAAATTGACTCTCATTCATCTCCTTTCTCTCATACCTCCTCCCACCAACCTGCCCCCTACTACAATATCTCTATTTTTTGTTATAGCCAAATGAACCTTGAAAACTCAGAATCAAATGTTACCTTTGACTGCTCTCTGTGCCTTGTCCTGTCTGTACAATTTGTGGACATTTCCTGTCAATTCCACTTCCCTAATATCTCTATTCTCAACTCTTGGTGCCATGGCCATTGTTCATATCTTATTGCTGATCACTTGACATAATCATTTCGATTGCCAGCCTCTTGGTCAAAATCTTCAGTGGCTCTCTATTTTCTACAAAAATACCCTTAATTCTTCAGTCTGCCATTCAAGGACTTCCGCAGTCCAGTACGACTTTCCTTTCCAATTTTATCTCCCCTTTAACTACATGACTACATTGCCTACATTCATTTATTTTTGGCAAATATTTATTGAGCACCTATTATGGGTTAGACCTTGATATTTTGCTCATAGTTCTCTTTCTGCCTGAAATGCCCTTTCCAGCTCCGTATTTCCAACCCTATCATTTTTCAAGACCCAGCTCCAATGCCTCCACCCCTAAGTAGTCATCTCTGATCCCCCAGCCATTAGGTGATTTACCCCTTCTCAGAATGCCCTTAACACATTATCTGTGCTGCTCTTTCAGAGTGTATTACTCTGCATTGTATATGTGCACACAGCTGTTCTTCACCACTGGATCAGAAGCACCTAAAGAATGGGATCAATGTCTGATTCCCTTCTGTGGTCCCCAGTTTGCGCATATTGGGCATTCAAAGTACTTAATGAATGAGTAAATGAATGAATGAGGCTTGCTTCTCTGTTTTCCCATCTACGCCACTTTCGAAGCAGAGGGCAGTGCTTGAGGAAGCAAACAGGATAAGACTTGGTGTGATTGATGGACTAGTTAGGAGAAAACTTAAAGAAAACCTACATTAAGCTGACACAAAAGCTCAGAAACTGGTGTAAGACCATCAAGAACATGGGGGAAAATAGGTCCTGACTGCTTCCCTGTGTACTGCCCAGCACGATAATTTTATTTCAGAATGATGAACCTTGAGCAGTGCAGAAAGTGGGACTTTGAATATCATTCTCTTTAAATAACAGGCAAGTTTGTAAGCCTTCTTGCAGGATTTCATCAAAAATGATTAAAATTATTTTTAAAGTGTTCCTTGTTTTAAAAGGGGTTATGTTAAGTTATGTGCAAAGTTCACGTCTGAGTAATACCTCATTTCCAGCAATGCTGCTGGTTAAATGAAGCATCACTCTAATAGATTAAACCACATAGTTTGTATATCTAATTTCTCTTTCCATTCCCTTCCCTCCTCAGTATGTTCTGCATAGTGAAGGAAAAACAGAAACATGCTTGTTAATCCTCTAATTAAATGTCAAACCATTACCCAGGTAGCCACAGGAAAGTGTCCTCAGCACATCTGTCAAGGCTGCTATCCGTCAGCCTTCCTCTTCAAGGCAGAAATGTGATTACCTCTTGGAACGATGTCAATAATTTCTAACTGCAGACAGTTGATCTAGTTTGAGATTACTCACGATGGGATGTATTACTGGAAATATGATGGATTAAAAAACTATATTCTGATTGTTTTTTTGGTTATGGATCAGAAATCAGTACTCAAAATGTTAAACTTTCTTTCTTCTTTCTGGGCCTCTGGTACACAAATTGTATTAATTGTGTCAATCATAAGTCTCCTTTCATGGCACTTCATCATCCTCAGATTATGCAGGACTTTGTTTATTTTTATTTTATTATTATTTTTCTTGCAGTTATATCAATATATAATTGACATACAGCACTGTGTAAGTTTAAGGTGTACAGCACAATGAGTTGACTTACATACATCGTGAAATGATTATCACAATAAGTGTAGTGAACATCCATCATCTCGTATAGATATAAAATTAAAGAAATGGAAAAAACTATTTTTCCATGTGATGAGAACTCTTAGGATTTACTCTCTTAACAGCTTTCATATGTAACATACAGCAGTGTAAATTATATTCAGCATGTTGTACATTCCACCCCTAGTACTTATTTATCTTATAACTGGAAGTTTGTACCTTTTGACAGCCTTCATCCAATTCCCTCTCCCCCTTCCCCTCACCTCTGGTAACCACAAATCTGATTTCTTTTTCTAGGAGTTTGTTTGTTTGTTTTTGAAGTATAATTGACCTAAAACACTGTGTTAGTTCCTGGTATACAACATACTGGTTTGATATTTCTACACATTTCAAAATGATCACCACCATTAGTCTAGTGGCCATCTGTCACTATACAAAGATATTACATAGTTATTGACTATATTCCCCACATGGTATATTTCATACCTGTGACTCATTTATTTTGCAACTGCAAGTTTATACTTCTTAATCTCCCTCACCTATTTCTTTCCTCCTCCCACTCCCTTCCCGTCTGGCAACCATCTGTTTATTCTCTGTATCTATAACTCTGTTTCCGTTTTGTTATGTTTGTTCATTTGTTTTGTTTTTTAGATTTCATGTGTAAGTGAAATAATATGGTATTTGTCTTTCTCTGACTTATTTCACTTAGCATAATATTCTCTAGGTTCATCCATGTTGTCATGAATGGCAAGATTTCATTTGTATTATGGCTGATAAAAATTATATTGTATATATATATATATATATACACACCATATCTTCTTTATCCATTCTTCTATTGATGGGCACGTATGTTGCTTCCATACCTTGGCTATTGTAAATAATGCTGCAATGAACATAGGGGTGCATACCTTTTCTAATTAGCATTTTCATTTTCTTCAGATAAATATCCAGGAGTAGAATTGCTGTATCATATGTAGTTGTATTTTTGATTTTTAGAGGAATCTCCATACTGTTTTCCACAGCGGCTATACCAATTTATATTCCCACATTGCATGAGGGTTCCCTTTTCTCCACATCCTTGCCAACATTTGTTATTTGTTGTCTTTTTGATAATAGCCATTCTGACAAGTGTGAGGTGATGTCTCATTGTGGTTTTGATTTGCATTTCCCTGATGATTAGTGATGTTGAGCATCTTTTCATGTGCCTGTTGGCCATCTGCATGTCATCTTTGGAAAAATTATTCAGATGGTCTGCCCATTTTTTAATCTGATTGGAGTTTTTTTTGATGTTGAGTTGTATTAGTTCCTTATATATTTTGGATATCAACCCCTTGTCAGATATATCATTTGCAAATATCTTTTCCCATTAAATAGGTGGCTTTTTCATTTTGTTGATAGTTTCCCTCACTGTGCAAAAGCTTTTTAGTCTGATGTAGTCCCATGTGTTTATTTTTGCTTTTCTTTCCCTTATGTGAGGAGGCATATCCAAAAATATATTAATTAGACCAATGCAACAACAGAACTACATAGAACTGCCTATATTTCCTTACAGAAGTTTTCTTGAATTTAATTCTTTAATCCATTTTAAATTTATTTTTGAACATGGTGTGAGAACATAGTGCAGTTTGATTCTTTGGCATGTAGTTGTCCAGTTTTACCAACACCATTTATTGAATGGGCTATCTTTCCTCCATTGTATATTCTTGCCTTCTTTGTTGTACATTAATTGCCCATGTAAGTGTGAGTTGATTTCTGGGCTCTTTATTCTGTTCCATTGATCTATGTGTCTGTTTTTGTGCCACTACCATGCTGTTTTGGTGACTGTAGCTTTGTAGTATACTTTGAAATCAGGGAGCATGATACCTCCAGCTTTGTTCTTTCTCAAGATTGTTTTGGCTATTTGGCATTTTTGTGTTTCCATATAAACTTTAGAACTATTTGTACTAGTTCTGTGAAAAATGCCACTGGTATTTTGATAAGGATTGCATTGAATTTGTAGATTGCCTTGAGGAGTATGGTCATTTTAGCAATATTAATGCTTCCAGTTCATGAACACAGTATATCTTTCCATCTGTTTGTGTCGTCTTAAATTTCACTCGTCAGTGTCATCGTTTTCAGAGTATAGGACTTTTACCTCGTTAGCTAGATTTATTCCTAGGTATTTTATTCTTTTTGATGTGATTGTAAAGGGGATTGTTTCTTTAATTTCTCTTCCTGATAGTTCATTGTTAGTGCATAGAAATGCAATAGATTTCTGTATGTTCATTTTGTGTCCTAAAACTTTGCCAAATTCATTGATGAGCTATAGTCGTTTTCTGGTGGCATCATTAGGATTTTCTATGTATAGTATCATGTCAACTTCAAACAGTGACAATTTTACTTCTTCCTTTTCAATTTGGATTCCTTTCATTTTTCTTCTCTGATTGCTGTGACTAGAACCTCCAATACTATGCTGAAAAAAAAGTGGTGAGCATGAGTGTGCATCCTTGTCTTGTTCCTGATCTTAGGGAAATGTTTCCAGCTTTTCATGATTGACTGTGATGTTAGTTGTGGGCTTACCATATATTACCTTTATTTTGTTGAGTTATGTTCCCTCTATACCCACTTTCTGGAGAGTTTTTATTATAAATGGATGTAGAATTTTATCAAAAGCTTTTCTACATCTATTAAGATGAGTATATGGTTTTTATTCTTCAATTTGTTAATGTGGTGTATCACATTGATTGATTTGCAGATACTGAAAAATCCTTGCATCCCTGGAATAAATTCCACTTGATCATGATGTATGATCATTTAAATATATTACTGGAGTCAGTTTGCTAGTATTTTGTTGAGAAATTTTGCATCTATGTTCAATAGTGATATTGGCCTGTAATTTTCTTTTTTTGTGATATCTTTGTCTCATTTGGGTATCAGGGTGATGCTATCCTCATAGAATGAGTTTGGGAGTGTTCCTTCCTCTGCAAGTTTTTGGAATACTTTGAGAAGGATAGGTTTTAACTCTTCTCTGAATGTTTAGTAGAATTCACCTGTGAAGTCATCTGGTCCTGGACTGTTGTTTATTGAGAGTTTTTAAAATCACAGATTCAATTTCAGTACTTTTAATGGGTCTGTTCATATTTTCTGTTTCTTCCTGGTTCAGTCTTGGGAATTTGTGCATTTCTTCCAGGTTGTCCATTTTATTGGCATATAGTTGCTTGTAGTAGTCTCTTATGATCCTTTGTATTTCTGTGGTGTCAGTTGTAATTTCTCCTTTTTCATTTATAATTTTATTGATTTGGGCCCTCTCCCTTTTTTCTTGATGAGTCTGGCTAAAGGTTTATCAATTTTGTTTATCTTTTCAAAGAACCAGCTTTTAGTTTCATTGATCTTTTTATTTTATTTTAGTCTCTATTTCATTTATTTCTGCTCTGATCTTTCTGATTTCTTTCCTTCTACAAACTTTGGGTTTTGTTTTGTTTTTTTTTCTCTAGTTGCTTTAGGTGTAAGGTTAGGTTGTTTATTTGAGATTTTTCTTGTTTCCTGAGGTAAGATTGTATTGCTATAAATTTCCCTCTTAGAACTGCTCTTGCTGTGTCCCATAGGTTTTGGATTGTCATGTTTTTGTTGTCATTTTTCTCTAGGTATTTTTTGATTTCCTCTTTGATTTCTTCAGTGATCCATTCGTTACTGAGTAGCATATTGTTTAACCTCCATGTGTCTATGGGGTTTTTTTCCAGTTTTTTTCCTGCAGTTGATTTCTAGTTTCATAACGTTGTGGTCAAAAAAGATGCTTGATATGATTTCAGTTTTCTTAAATTTACTAAGGCTTGCTTTGTGGCCCAGCATGTGATCTATCCTGGAGAATGTTCCATGTGCACTTGAAAAGTATATGTATTCTGCTGCTTTCGCATGGAATGCTCTATAAATATCAATTAAGTCCATCTGCCCTAATGTGTCATTTAAGGGCTGTGTTTCCTTATTGATCTTCTGTCTGGATGAACTGTCCATTGATTTAAGTGGGGTATCCCCCCTCCCCAGTATTATTGTGTTACTGTCAATTTCTCCTTTAATGTCTGTTAACTTTTGCCTTATATACTGAGGTGCTTCTATGTTGGGTGCATGTATATTTACAGTTGCTGTACCTTCTTCTTGGATTGATCCTTTGATCATTATGCAGTGCCCTTCTTTGCCTTTTGTAACAGTCTTTATTTTAAAGTCTATTTTATCTGATTTAAGTATTGGTACTCTGGCTTTCTTTTGATTTCCATTTGCATGGAATACCTTCTTCCATCCCCTCACTTTCAGTCTGTATGTGTTTCTAGATCTGAAGTGAGTCTCTTGTAGGCAGTATATATATGGGTCCTGTTTTTGTATCCATTCAGCCAGTCTATGTCTTTTGGTTGGAGCATTTAGTACACTGACATTATTTATATGTATGTTCCTATTGCCATTTTGTTAACTGTTTTGGATTTGTTTTTGTAGGTCGTTTTACCACCATTTTTCTTTTGTTCTCTTCTCTTGTAATTTGATGATTATCTTTAGTGCTATTTTTGGATTCCTTTTTCTTTTTTGTGTACATATCTGTTATAGATTTTTGTTTTGCAGTTACCATGAGGTTTTTTAATAGCAGTCTATATACCTATATCTATGTCTATATCTATATCTATATCTATATCTATCTGCTTGTTTTAAGTTGCTGATCTCTTAATTTCAAAGGCATTTTAGATACCCTGCATTTGCACTCTCCTCCCCTCATGATTACTGTTATTGATATTATATTTTACATCTAACTGTTTTATGTATCCCTTAACTGCTTATTGTGGATACAGATGATTTTATTACTTTTGTCTTTTAACCTCCCTATTAACTTTGTGTGTGAATGATTTCTTAATTGTATGTTTGCCTTTACCAGTGAGCTTTACCATTTCATAATTTTCTTGTTTCTAGTTATGGCTTTTTCTTTTCCACCTAGGGAAGTTCCTTCAGCATTTGTTGTAAAGCTGGTCTGGTGGTGCTAAATTCTTTTAGCTTTTGCTTGTCTGTAAAGCTTTTAACTTCTCCATGATATCTGAACAAGAGCCTTGCTAGGTAGAGTATTCTTGGTTATAGGTTTTATTTCTTTCATCACCTTAAGTATATCATGCCATTCACTTCTGGCCTGCAGAGTTTCTTCTGAAAAGTCAGCTGATAGCCTTATGAGAGTTCCTTTGTATGTTATTTGTTGCTTTTCCCTTGTTGCTTTTAATATTCTCTCTTTATCTTTAATTTTTGACATTTTAATTACAAGGTGTCTTGATGTTTCTCTGTGGGTTAATCCTGTATGGGACTCTCTCTGCTTCCTGGAGTTGGGTGACTGTTTCCTTCTGCAGGTTAGTGGAGTTTTCAGCTATTGTATCTTCAAATATTTTCTCAGGTCCTTCCTCTCCCTGTTCTTCTTTTTCTGGGACCCCTATAATGTGAATACTAATGTGCTTGATGTTGTCCCAGAGGTCTCTTAAACTGTCCTCATTTCTTTTTGTTCTTTTCTCTTTTTCCTGTTCAGCATCAGAGATTTCCATTACTCTGTCTTCCAGCTCACTGATCCATTCTTCTGAATCATTTAGTCTACTGTTGATTCCTTCCAGTGTATTTTTCATTTCAGTTATTGTATTTTTCATCTCTGTTTAGTTGTGCTTTATATTTTCTAACTCCTTCTTTAAGACTTCTAATTTCCTGCTTTGTCCATCTATTCTTCTGCCAAGTTCTTTGATCATCTTTACTAACATTACCCTGAATTCTTCCTCAGGTAGATTGCCTATCTCCATTTCACTTAGTTCTTCTGGGGTTTTATCTTGTTCCTTCATTTGGAGCATATTTCTTTGTTGCCTAATTTTGCCTAACTTACTGTTTTTATTTCTATGTATCTGGTAGGTTGGTTATGTTTCTCAACCTTAGAGATGTGGGCTTTTGTAGGGGACATCCTGTGTGTCTCAGCAGCACAGTTCTCTCTGGTCACCAGAGCTATATGCTCTAGGGATGCTCCCTATGTAGGCTGCATGGCTTCTTTTGTTGTGGTGGGCTGACTACTGTGGGTGGTCTGGTAGGCATGCTTGGCCCCCCATCCAGTTGGCTGCCAGGCTCTGCCTTGTATAGAGCCTGACGGCCACTGTTTGGTGGGGCCAGGTCACAAGGCAGCTGACTGCAGAATCCTAGGGGGCTCCAGGGCTAGTGCTAGTGTTGGGCCACTGGTGGGTGGGGCAGATTCCTGAAACAGCTGGTTGCAGGGTCTGGGATGTTCCAAAGTTTGTGTTGGCCTGCTGGTGGGCAGGGCAATTGCCCAGTTGGTCCCAGGGCTCTTACTGGCTTGTTGGTGGATGGGCTGGGTCCATAGGCTGAGAGGCTATGTGTGTCCTGTGGCTGGTGTCTGCCTGCTGGTGGGTGAGGCTGGTCCTGAGGCCAGCACAGGCTCACTGGTGGGTGGGCCCAGGGATTCTGGGGCTGGTGCCTGCCCACTGGTAGGTGGAGCTGGGATCCCAGGGAATCTGGCTGGAGGGACCTGGGGGTATCAGGTCTAGTGCCGGTGCACTGTTGTGTGGGACCATGTTCTGGGCTCTCTAGTGGGCAGGTCCATGTCCAGGGGTGGCTGTGGGCTCAGGGAGTCTTAAGGCAGACTGCTTGTTGGTGGGTGAGGCTGTGTCCCTGCCTGGCTAGTTGCTTGACCTGAGGCATTCCGGTATGGGTGTCTACAGTCTGGTGGGCAGGGGTAGGGCTGCGTCCTGAGGCTAATAAACTAGAAGGAGAATTCCAAAATGACACTTGCCAACACCAGTGTCTATGTCCCCAGGGTGAGCTGCAGTTGCTTCCTGCCTCTCTGGGAGATTCTCCAAGATCAGCAGGTAGGTCTGACCCAGGCTCTTTTCAAATTACTGCTTCTGCCCTGGGTCCCAGAGCATATGAGATTTTGTGTGCCCTTTTAAGAGTGGAGTCTCTGTTTTCGCCAGCTCTCTGGCTCTCCTGAAAGTAAGCCCCACTGGTCGTCAAAGACAAATGCTCTGTGGGCTCATCTTCCCATTGCAGGACCCTAGGCCAGAGAGCCCAATGTGGAGCTCAGACTCCTTGCTCCTTGGGGAGAACCTCTGTAATTGTAATTATCGTCCCACTTGTGGGTTGCCCATGTGGGGGTATGGGTCTTGACTATATTGCGACTCCACTCCTCCTACCCATCTTATTGTGGTTCCTTTATACTTTTAGTTATAGTAGATCTTGTCTGCTAGTTTTCAGGTCATTTTAATTGATAATTTCTCTGTAAATAGTTGTTATTTTGGTGTGCCCATGGGAGGAGGTGAGCTAAGAGTCTTCCTACTGTGTCATCTTGGCCACTCCCCCCTATTTATTTTTAAATATATAATAAACACCTGTGAACCCACCACTCATCCTAAGAACTAACCAAGAACTACCAAGGACTTACACTTAACTATGAGTTCCTCCCCCTTCCATTCACCCTGCCTTCCAATGCCACTCAAGAGAAAACTGCTACCCCAAATTTTCTGTTTATCATCCTGTTGCTTTTAAAAATTTCCCTTGTTTTTTATATAGTTTAATCTCATATATATTAACCCTTGAAAAACTTGGAGGTTAGGGCTGCAGACCCTCTGGGCAGTCAAAAATCTGTATATTGCTAAAAACTTCCCTCTTAGAACTGCTTTTGCTGCATCCCATAGGTTTTGGGTCATCGTGTCTCCATTGTCATTTGTTTCTAGGTATTTTTAAATTTCCTCTTTGATTTCTTCCGTGATCACTTCGTTATTAAGTAGTGTATTGTTTAGCCTCCATGTGTTTGTATTTTTTACAGATCTTTTCCTGTAATTGATACCTAGTCTCATAGCATTGTGGTCGGAAAAGATACCTGATACAATTTCAATTTTCTTAAATTTACCAAGGCTTGATTTGTGACCCAAGATATGATCTATCCTGGAGAATGTTCCATGAGCACTTGAGAAAAATATGTATTCTGTTGTTTTTGGATGGAATGTCCTATAAATATCAACTAAGTCCATCTTGTTTAATGTATCATTTAAAGCATGTGTTTCCTTATTTATTTTCATTTTGGATGATCTGTCCATTGGTGAAAGTGGGGTGTTAAAGTGCCCTGCTATGAATGTGTTACTGTCGATTTCCCCTTTTATGGCTGTTAGTATTTGCCTTATGTATTGAGGTGCTCCTATGTTGGGTGCATAAATATTTACAATTGTTATATCTTCTTCTTGGATCGATCCCTTAATCATTATGTAGTGTCCTTCTTTGTCTCTTCTAATAGTCTTTATTTTAAAGTCTACTTTATCTGATATGAGAATTGCTACTCCAGCTTTCTTTTGGTTTCCATTTGCATGGAATATCTTTTTCCATCCCGTGACTTTCAGTCTGTATGTGTCTCTAGGTCTGAAGTGGGTCTCTTGTAGACAGTATATATATGGGTCTTGTTTTTGTATCCATTCAGCCAGTCTGTGTCTTTTGGTGGGAGCATTTAATCCATTTACATTTAAGGTAATTATTGATATATATGTTCCTATTCCCATTTTCTAAACTGTTTTGGGTTCGTTATAATAGGTCTTTTCCTTCTCTTGTGTTTCTTGCCTAGAGAAGTTCCTTTAGCATTTGTTGTAAAGCTGGTTTGGTGGTGCTGAACTCTCTCAACTTTTGCTTGTCTGTAAAGGTTTTAATTTCTCCATCAAATCTGAATGAGATCCTTGCTGGGTAGAGTAATCTTGGTTGTAGGTTTTTCTCCTTCATCACTTTAAATATGTCCTGCCAGTCCCTTCTGGCTTGTAGAGCTTCTGCTGAAAGATCAGCTGTTAACCTTATGGGGATTCCCTTGTGTGTTATTTGTTGATTTTCCCTTGCTGCTTTTAATATGTTTTCTTTGTATTTAATTTTTGACAGTTTGATTAATATGTGTCTTGGTGTGTTTCTCCTTGGATTTATCCTGTATGGGACTCTCTGTGCTTCCTGGACTTGATTAACTATTTCCTTTCCCATATTAGGGAAGTTTTCAACTATAATCTCTTCAAATATTTTCTCAGTCCCTTTTTTTTTCTCTTCTTCTTCTGGAACCCCTATGATTCGAATGTCGGTGCATTTAATGTTGTCCCAGAGGTATCTGAGACTGTCCTCAGTTCTCTTCATTCTTTCTTCTTTCTTCTTCTCTGCAGTAGTTATTTCCAGTATTTTATCTTCCAGGTCACTTATCCGTTCTTCTGCCTCAGTTATTCTGCTATTGATCCCATCTAGAGTACTTTTAATTTCATTTTTTGTGTTGTTCATTGTTGCTTGTTTCATCTTTATTTCTTCTAGGTCCTTGTTAACTTGCATTTCTTGCATTTTGTCCATTCTATTTCCAAGATTTCGGATCATCCTTACTATCATTATTCTGAATTCTTTTTCAGGTAGACTGCCTATTTCCTCTTCATTTGTTAGGTCTGGTGGATTTTTATCTTGCTCCTTCATCTGCTGTGTGTTTTTCTGTCTTCTCATTTTGCTTATCTTACTGTGTTTGGGGTCTCCTTTTTGCAGGCTGCAGATCCGTAGTTCCCGTTGTTTTTGGTGTCTGTCCCCAGTGGCTAAAGTTGGTTCAGTGGGTTGTGTAGGCTTCCTGGTGGAGGGTACTAGTGCCTGTGTTCTGGTGGATGAGGCTGGATCTTGTCTTTTGGTGGGCAGGTCCACGTCTGGTGGTGTGTTTTGGGGTGTCTGTGGACTTATGATTTTAGGCAGCCTCTCTGCTAATGTGTGGGGTTGTGTTCCTGTGTTGCTAGTTGTTTGGCATAGGGTGTCCAGTACTGTAGCTTGCTGGTCGTTGAGTGAAGCTGGGTGCTGGTGTTGAGATGGAGATCTCTGGGAGATTTTTGCCATTTGATATTACGTGGAGCTGGGAGGTCTCTTGTGGGCCAGTGTCCTGAATTTGGGTCTCCCACCTCAGAGGCACAGCACCGACTCCTGGCTGCAGCACCAAGAGCCTTTCATCCACACGGCTCAGAATAAAAGGGAGAAAATGAAGAAAGAAAGAAAGAAAGAAAGAAAAAAAGAAAGAAAGAAAGAAAGAAAGAAATAAGGAAGGAAAGAAGATAAAATAAAATAAAGATTAAAAAAAACCAAACAGATGGATAGAACCCTGCGACAAATGGTGAAAGCAAAGCTATACAGAAAAAAATCTCACACAGAAGCATACACATACACACTCCCAAAAAAGAGGAAAAGGGGAAAAAATCATAAATCTTGCTCTCAAAGTCCACCTCCTCAATTTGGGATGATTCGTTGTCTATTCAGGTATTCCACAGATGCAGGGTACATCAAGTTGATTGTGGAGATTTAATCCGCTGCTCCTGAGGCTGCTGGGAGAGATTTCCCTTTCTCTTCTTGTTCTCACAGCTCCCGGGGCTCAGCTTTGGATTGGCCCCGGCTCTGTGTGTAGGTCGCCAGAGGGCGTCTGTTCTTCGCTCAGACAAGACGGGGTTAAAGGAGCCGCTGATTTGCGGACTCTGGCTTACTCAGGCCTGTGGGAGGGAGGGGCAGGGATGCAGGGCGAGCCTGTGGTGGCAGAGGCCGGCACGACGTTGCACCAGCCTGAGTCGCCCTGTGCGTTCTCTCGAGGGGGTTGTCCCTGGATCCCGGGACCCTGGCAGTGGCAGGCTGCACAGGCTCCCGGGAGGGGCGGTGTGGATAGTGACCTGGGCTCGCACACAGGCTTTTTGGTGGCGGCAGCAGCAGCCTTAGCGTCTCATGCCTGTCTCTGTGGTCCGCGGTTTTAGCCGTGGCTTGTGCCCGTCTCTGGAGCTCGTTTAGGCGGCGCTCTGAATACCCTCTCCTCGCGCACCCTGAAACAATGGTCTCTTGCCTCTTAGGCAGGTCCAGACTTTTCCCCGGACTCCCTCCCGGCTAGCTGTGGTGCACTAGCCCCCCTCAGGCTGTGTTCACGCGCCAACCCTAGTCCTCTCCCTGGGATCTGACCTCCGAAGCCCGAGCGTCAGCTCCCAGTCCCGCCTGCCCCGGCAGGTGAGCAGGCAAGCCTCTCCAGCTGGTGAGTGCTGGTCGGCCCTGATCCTCTGTGCGGGAATCTCTCCGCTTTGACCCCCGCACCCCTGTTGCTGTGCTCTCCTCCGCGGCTCCGAAGGAGCTTTCCCCCTTCGCCACCCGCAGTCTCCGCCTGCGAAGGGGCTTCTAGTGTGTGGAACCTTTCCTCCTTCACAGCTCCCTCCCACTGGTGCAGGTCCTGTCCCTATCCTTTTGTCTCTGTTTATCCTTTTTTCTTTTGCCCTACCCAGGTACGTGGGGGGTTTCTTGCCTTTTGGGAGGTCTGAGGTCTTCTGCCAGTGTTCAGTAGGTGTTCTGTAGGAGTTGTTCCACATGTAAATGTATTTCTGGTGTATCTGTGGGGAGGAAGGCGATCTCCACGTCTTATTCTTCTGCCATCTTCCCCTATTCCTCCGATTCACTTTGTTATACAGCAGAAACTAACACACCATTGTAAAGCAATTATACTCCAATAAAGATATATATACATATATATATAAAACATCCTCTCTATTGCCATCCCCTCCCCCAAATATCCACATTTAAGTGGACCTGCACTGTACAAACCCATGTTTTTCAATGGTCAACTGTACTCCTAAACAAGGTATTGTTTAGTTTGGCTTATTCCATTTAATAACCAATATCAGATAGTGTTTTCAGACTTGCTTTTTATTACTCAACTTTATGCTATATTCATCTATATTTTTTTGGAAAGTGCAGCTCATTATATTTCACTGTTATAGAATATTTCAATGTATGAATAATTATGTTTTCTTCTGTTACTGGGGATTTGAGTTGTTTGCAGATTTTTTTTTGTTTTTGTTTGTTTTATTTCTATTACAATCAGTGAGGCTATATATATTTTTATGTATCTCTCCATATGCACATCTGCAATAGTTTCTCTTTTGAGCCTTGGGCATGCAAAATTTTCACTTTACCAGTAAATAACAAATTGTTTTCCAAAGTTGTAGTCTTAACGTATATCAGCAATTTATCAGAAATTCTGTTGCTCTTAATGTTAGTGTAGTGAAATTTACTGATCTTTCCTTTCATCCTTTTTTTCATCTTTTCCTAGCAATCTTTTCCTTAGTGCTTTTTTTGTGTGTCTTATTTAAGAAATGTTCCCTTACCCTGAGGTCAGAACAGCATTCACCTCTATTTTAATCTAAAATTCTTCTTTTTTTCATTTAAAGTTTTTAAAGTTTTGTTTTTGACATTAAAGTCTTGAATCCATCTGAAGTTGATTTTTCTTTCTTTTTTTTTTTTTTTTTTTTTTTTGCGATATGTGGGCCTCTCACTGTTGTGGCCTCTCCCGTTGCGGAGCACAGACTCTGGACACGCAGGCTCAGCGGCCAAGGCTCACAGGCCCAGCCGCTCCGCGGCATGTGGGATCCTCCCGGACCGGGGCATGAACCCGTGTCCCCTGCATCGGCAGGTGGACTCTCAACCACTGTGCCACCAGGGAAGCCCTGAAGTTGATTTTTCTGTATGGTATAAGATAGAGATCATGTGGATAACTTCTTTTTTTTCAGTTTCAGTTATTGACTAGACTTGAATGCCTTCATATCTATTCTTCTGAAATTGTTCTTTTTTCTTGAGTCTCCTAGTAAATTTCCTCTCTAAAAATGTCTACTTTGTCCTAAGTAAGCTAAGGAAAGCTGGATTTTTGTACACCTACATCAATTTAAGGAAAGTGGGCAGTGGTGGTGATAAGAATGTGTGACTCCAGCCACTTTTCTATATGTGCTGATGAGATTGGGGCTAGAGTTGTACCATGTACTACTCTAGAGAACTGACTCACAAGTCAGACAGCCCTAGTTTTAAATCTCAGCTCTTCCACATAGAAGATGGGGAACCTATGGTAAGTTACTTAACCACTTTGAACCTCCATTTCCTTGTCTAAAAAATAAGAGTAAGGATATACTCACCTCCTAAGACCAAAGTGAGAATTAAATGAGAAGACACATTTAAAGGGCCCAGCTGAAAACCCAGTATACATAGTTGGCTTGAGTAAGGGAGAGCTGGGATTATTATTAAGGCCTTTAATGCAGCTTGACTGTCCCCATCACTTTCAATCCTATTTGCAAGTATAGTTATGGTAGTGGATACGCACCTTGGTATCCTAGATATATATATATACACCTATATATCTTTATATACCTAAATACCTTTTAACACCTATACACCTACATGTATGTATATATCTCTGCATTTTCACTATCCAGTGCTTGGCTGGGAAAAAATGTGCTGGTGACTGAGAGATTGACAGGAAGCATATGTAAAAGGATGGTCACAGCTACTATTGAGAGTGATTGATATGGATTCCTTTCAGATTTTGCCAAGGCCCATTGCTTATCTTTTATTCATTATCAAAGCTTGTAAACCATATACATTTCTTAAGCGAGGATGGCCTTTTCAACTGTGGCCCACAGCCTGATTATTTCGCACTTTCTCAGCACTATTCTAACACTGTTCTCCTGTCTTCTTTTATCTTAGCCTTTATCTTTCTTCCTGGTTCAAGGTACTTGATTACTCTGTTTTCTAATTTTCCTGTTGCAAGCTTTTCTGATGTATTTTTTGCAAGTTGAGAAATAGAACTCTTATGACTTTTTATTTACTTTATGTCTTATGCCTTTGAGAACTGAACTGTGCACTCTGCACTTCTCTAGGTGCTCATTTTCCTTTCCATTGTACATGGGATTCTGTATATTGGAGCAGTTTCATACATATGAGCTGTGATTGTAGTGTATTTTTCCATGGTCATTAAAAATAGACTATTAAGCCATGTAAAAAAAAGATGTCCGCCCTTATTTTCAAGGTGCTGCAGTGAAGCTTTCAGCTGCTGAAGTCATTCTTAATATTATTTGCTTTATTTTTCTCTTTTGAACTTCCTTAAGAATCATCCCCTCAGGAACCAGTATAGGAGGAAAAGGGCAGTGGGGATCTGTGAACTTCACAAAGTCTGCCCATGTACTTTTCCAGAAGTGTCCTGCTGTTTTACATGTCTTCCAGCTGAGAAATAAAGTCCTTCCTCACCTATATGCTTTCCAGAATTTATTACTGGTATTTTTCTATATTGGTGCAAGCGTATTAGTGGATAATTATATCTTTTTACAAATATAATTTGCATCTCTTGCAGGTACATGAGATTTGTAAATCATACTATTTCTGCTGCTATAATGATGTCAGTGACCAGTTTGATGTCCTCAGGGAAGAGCAGGGGCTATTTTCTTGCTTTTAAAAGCATTATACTCTGTTAGTGAGTAAAGGAGTTAGATTTTGATAAGAGAGCATATTTTTCTTGTAGATAAGATATGTGCAGGTAATCCCTCTCCCTGTGGTGACAACAAGGTACACTGTAAAGAGCCCTGGATTCAGAATCCAAAGCCCTGGGTACCAGCGCTCCTGCCACCCTCAAGTAGCTGTGTGACTTTGGGTGAATCCTTCACCTCTCTTTACCTCAGTTTCCTTATCTGTAAAGCAGGGATATGCATCCTTGCTTTGGCTACCTCTTATGGTTAGTCTGTAAGCTATGGAACACAATGTGAGTGGAAGCATCCTGACACTCGTAGTGTCATAATTGCCACTGCCAGCACCATTATCATTAGTGTATGCCCAGGTGTTGAACAGGAAGAAAGTCTTCCAAGGCTGTCAGTAGACAAACCCACAATTCAAAGTCTAACAACAACAATAACAACACCTAACATTTGATGAGCGTTTGCTACGTGTGCCAGGTGCTATGCTAAGTGCCTTCCATGTTTCATCTCATATAACCTCATAACAATCCTATAATATAAGAGCTTGCATTACCCATATTTTATAGATAAGGCAACTGAGACACAGAGAAGGTAAAGCAACTTGACCTACATCAGAACTGGGTCTGAATCCAGGCAGCCTGCCTCCTAGCCTGTACACTGAATTCTCCACTCTATTAGGGATTGCCTGGGCCATAGTAAGTTATGAGGAGGGCCCTGCCCATGTGAAGATCACTTCTACAGCTTGCAGAATATTTCCTTAAGTATTATCTTATATAAGCCTCACATCTCAATCATTTTTATAGATTGAGTAAAATAGCTTAAATATCTTAGTTAAGATTATCCAGCTACTCAGTGATAGGGATTACCCATACTCCAGCCATATATCTTTCCACTGCAAATCACTGCCTTTTTGGGTGAACTGATTGGTGCTTAGTGGCAATCTCCCCTCACCTCACCTCAATGCCCGCCTTTGCTTCATTTTGAGGATAGAGGAATGTCTAAACCATAAAGTTACATCCATGATGAAAATCTTCTAGGAAAATTGGCGTCTTATTTGATGTTTTCAACAGTTGGTTTCTCAGAGAATCTTTAATCAATACTGCTGAGAGGGGTCCTAACCCTTACCTATATTAGACCTTTGACTGCTCATTGAATGATTTCACAGGTCCCCATGTAAGAAAACTGTTTTTTTTTAAATGTAGCCTGTGGCTAAAAGGAATCCAACCAAATATTTCAAAGATATTAAAGATGCAGTTATCTTGATCGTTCATTTTAGACATGTCCGTAGCCATGTCGCACTGTTACCCATGGTGGGTTTATTTGCCAAAGACTTGGCATCTAGTAAGAGACACTTGACTAATAAGATAAAAGACAGTCTGCTAATGAAGAGACTGATGTTTTATCCATGTCAGATCCCAGTGGTGATGGTCTCTGTTTATCAAAGAACTGATTCAATGTCGTTTCTTATTTCCCAGCTTCTCAGAGACCACCTGTAATATTTGGACTTCCAGTGCCCTTTCTTTTCCCCCTCCAGTTTTATACTTGCTTTTTCATCTCTGCAAATTGGGAGTTTTCAAATACAACTTGAAACTTGAGTTGAAAAAGCAAGACTCTGAGAGTTGTACGCCTAAGGCAAATGAGTGGAGCATCTCTAGTTAATACTTAGGTGCTGAAAATTAATGAGTCACTGCCTCTCAGATCTTCCAGAACACACCCTTAGGCTGCTGCATCATTAAGACTTTGAAATCATCCATTGCATTTTACTCAGGAAATATCTTAGCCTTCTAAAGTAAGCTGCTTCAGTTGTGGGAATGTCCTTTCTTCCTCCCTGTGCATCCTCAAAACAGACCTTGGCACCATTCTGGTTCTGTGGATTCTCCCTTTATCCTGGTGATTTTTCCCCAAGAAAGCTGCAAGCTGTGGAGATGGCTCAAAATGAGCTTTTAAAAATCCAAACCTGAAAACAGAAAGGGCTCTCAAAAGCCTATGTGTGGAACCTTCTATGAGCAAGGTTACCCAGTTTGTAACTTTACTAGGGGAACTCAGTTTTTTTCTTCCTCAAAGAAAAGCTACTGTGGTATCAGAATGTCAAAGCTCCACTGACCCACGAATCATGGTTTGGAAGGACTATTTCAATCAGCACAGGGTTATAGATTCCAGCTCTTTGCAAGGAATAGCTCAGTAGCAGTCAGAGCCTTTGGACCTCAACTGAGGGGACTGTTTCATGAAATAGTGAGTTCCTAAGGATCTCTGGGGACAGTCAAGTAGGGGTTGGATGACCTGTTGGTTGGAATGCTGTCAGAAGTTTAGAGTGACAGAGATTTGAGCTTGATGGCTGTTAAAAGTCTCAAGCAGCCTTAAAAGTTTAGGACTTTACATATTTCTCTAATGGCAGATCTATGCGGGAAAGCAAACTCGGCAAATGATTGGATAATGTGAATGGTGAAAATAGCCTATGAATTTTTTCAGGCAAAGTTCTCCTAATCTTATTTTTATTGAATTAAATCTGTATAGTTCTAACAGCTAAGGACTGATCAAGATCTGAACCTAAGAGAATATCTTGGTAAAGTGAAGTTCCATAGGAAAGTATTCAGTAGTTGAAATCTAGATACCTCACTCACTGGTCTTTTCTGTCCATAACCAAATTCCACTGTCTTTTTGTCCCTTGGATCTCCCTTCAAGGAAGAATGTGCCTTTTAGCCGCAAGGAGTGCAATGAGCTGACAGCTTGTGAGCTAAGGCTATATTCTTCCTGGGCAGCTCCTAAGCAGTAACTGTATACAGTGAGGGCACCACCAGAGACAGTTTTGGCTGAGAGTTTGTTATCTCTGCATTGCAGTTTGTGGTTCTCCCTGCTCCGTTCTGCTTCCTTTCCCCATTCCTTTCTTCGAGGTCAGCTCTGCACTGCCCTCTGAAGGCCCTCCCTGCCCATCCTATTTCTGCCCTCCTTTATCTTTCACAGGCGTTACACCTCACGTCTTGTTCCCAGAGGTTCCGAAGTAATGCAGTCCCATATGTGCTCTCAGGCACCATGCTGCAATGTCACAACCTCCACGCACTATTTTTTTTCAACCACCTTATTCAACAGCTTCTTAGCCAATAGTATCTCTTTTTGTGTGATTCTGGGCAAGTCTCTTGGAATCCCTGCCTCCCAGAGTGTTCAAGCAGAAAGGAAACTCTCCAACAGACCACCTCACTTTACAGAGGAGGTAATTGAGGCCCAGAGATCAGGGCAGACTTGCCAAAGGTCATAGAACAAGGGAGTAGCAAAGTTAAAATCAGTTTGGTGCTCTTCTAGTGTGGCACTTCCAAAAATTCTGTCCAACATGGTCCTACATTTGTGACAAGGGATCTGCCTTCTTAGCCTGAGTAGACATTTTTCTTGGAGGTTCTGAAACCTTTGTCCAGAATCAGCATCTTTAATCTCTGCTCAATTTGACACATTTAATAGCTCATTAAAGCTGAACTATGCTCACTATCCAGCTACTTAGGAACTATGTCCAACTCTTATTGTGTCCAACTTCTGAGTCTAGTGACTAGGCTTCCACCATAGAAAACTTTGCATGAAATAAAGTGTCAGGGACCTCCCTGTATCTTTGTATCTTTCCCTCCCTGTATCCTTGTACCCTTGCTGTTCTGGGTTTTCTATGGGGAGCCAACTTAGTGCATCTTTTTACTACTGCCCAGGGCTTCTGCCCTGTTTTTCTGCCTCCCTTCCTATCCCAGGAAACAAGACCAGAGAGTAACTAAGAAGGAAACCTGAGGGCTTCCTCATCTTGCTCCTTGGACCCTTGGTCAGTGCTAGCAGAACATATTACTTAAAAGGATAGGTTTTGATGGCAACAAAACCTCTCTGTGCCCAAGTCCCTACCCTAAAGGGTTAAGATGGTGATGATTAGAGATAATGCATGTAAAACACATTAAGCACTTAATAAATGCTAGCCAGTCTAGGGGCCAGCTTCCAGCACATTTCATCCATGGGATTTCTCCTGTCTGTCTTAGCTCTACAGAGCTAAAGAAGGTTCCTGAGCAGAAGGCAGCCATGCTCAAGAGATCAAAATGAGGCCCTTGAATATTCCAACAGGTCTCATTTTTTTAAACATCTTTATTGGAGTATAATTGCTTTACAGTGATGTGTTAGTTTCTGCTTTATAACAAAGTGAATCAGTTATACATATACATATGTTCCCATATCTCTTCCCTCTTGCATCTCCCTCCCTCCCACCCTCCCTATCCCACCCCTCTAGGTGGTCACAAAGCACCCAGCTGATCTCCCTGTGCTATGCGGCTGCTTCCCACTAGCTAGCTATTTTACATTTGGTAGTGTATATACGTCCATGCCACTCTCTCACTTTCTCACAGCTTACCCTTCCCCTTCCCCATATCCTCAAGTCCAATCTGTAGTAGGTCTGTGTCTTTATTCTTGTCTTGTCCTTAGGTTCTTCAGGACGTTTTTTTCTTTTTAGATTTTATATATATGTGTTAGCATATGGTATTTGTTTTTCTCTTTCTGACTTACTTCACTCTGTATGACAGACTCTAGGTCCATCCACCTCACTACAAATAACTCAATTTCGTTTCTTTGTATGGCTGAGTAATACTCCAGTGTATACATGTGCCACATCTTCTTTAACCATTCATTTGTCGATGGACACTTAGGTTGCTTCCATGTCCTGGCTATTGTAAATAGAGCTGCAATGAACATTTTGGTACATGACTCATTTTAAATTATGGTTTTCTCAGGGTATATGCCCAGTAGTGGGATTGCTGGGTCGTATGGTAATTCTATTTTTAGTTTTTTAAGAAACCTCCATACTGTTCTCCATAGTGGCTGTATCAATTTACATTCCCTCCAACAGTGGAAGAGTGTTCCCTTTTCTCCACACCCTCTCCAGCATTTATTGTTTGTAGAGGTTTCGATGATGGCCATTCTGACTGGTGTGAGATGATATCTCATTGTAGTTTTGATTTGCAATTCTCTAATGATTAATGATACTGAGCATTCTTTCATGTGTTTCTTGGCAATCTGTATATCTTCTTTGGAGAAATGTCTATTTAGGTCTTCTGCCCATTTTTGGATTGGGATGTTTGTTTTTTTGTTATTGAGCTGCATGAGCTGCTTGTAAATTTTGGAAATTAATCCTTTGTCAGTTGCTTCATTTGCAAATATTTTCTCCCATTCTGCGAGTTGTCTTTTGGTCTTCTTTATGGTTTCCTTCACTGTGCAAAAGCTTTGAAGTTTCATTAGGTCCCATTTGTTTATTTTTCTTTTTATTTCCATTTCTCTAGGAGGTGGGTCAAAAAGGATCTTGCTGTGATTTATGACACAGAGTGTTCTGCCTATGTTTTCCTTTAAGAATTTGATAGTGTCTGGCCTTACATTTAGGTCTTTAATCCATTTTAAGTTTATTTTTGTGTATGGTGTTAGGGAGTGTTCTAATTTCATTCTTTTACATGTAGCTGCCCAGTTTTCCCAGCACCATTTATTGAAGAGGCTGTCTTTTCTCCACTGTATATTCTTGCCTCCTTTATCAAAGATAAGATGACCATATGTGCGTGGGTTTATCTCTGGGCTTTCTATCCTGTTCCACTGATCTACATTTCTGTTTTTGTGCCAGTACCATACTGTCTTGATTACTGTAGCTTTGTAGTATAGTCTGAAGTCAGGGAGCCTGATTCCTCCAGCTCCATTTTTCTTTCTCAAGGTTGCTTTAGCTATTCGGGGTCTTTTGTGTTTCCATACAAATTGTGAAATTTTTTGTTCTAGTTCTGTGAACAATGCCATTGGTAGTTTGATAGGGATTGCATTGAAACTGTAGATTGCTTTGGGTAGTAGAGTCATTTTCACAATGTTGATTCTTCCAATCCAAGAGCATGGTATATCTCTCCATCTATTTGTATCATCTTTAATTTCTTTCATCAGTGTCATAATTTTCTGCATACAGGCCTTTTGTCTCCTTAGGTAGGTTTATTCCTAGATATTTTATTCTTTATGTTGCAGTGGTAAATGGGAGTGTTTTCTTAATTTCACTTTCAGATTTTTCATCATTAGTGTGTAGGAATGCTAGAGATTTCTGTGCATTAATTTTGTATCCTGCTACTTTACCAAATTCATTGATTAGCTGTAGTAGTTTTCTGGTAACATCTTTAGGATTCTCTATGTATAGTATCATGCCGTCTGCCAACAGTGACAGATTTACTTCTTCTTTTCCGATTTGGATTCCTTTTATTTCTTTTTCTTCTCTGATTGATGTGGCTAAAAATTCCAAAAGTATGTTGAATAATAGTGGTGAGAATAGGCAACATTGTCTTGTTCCTGATCTCAGTGGAAATGGTTTCAGTTTTTCACCATTGAGGACGATGTCCAACAAGTCTCATTTTTATAATTCCTTCTAAAAGCATCACATCCCCTTCTCCCATGTTTTGGAGTGGGATTCCTGCCTGTTATTCTCTCTGCCCTAGTGCAAAAGACTCCTTTACTTCTTCCCACTCTTTCTCTGTCTGTTACTAACTGGTGATGAATTTGTTGATACTTTGGGCCCATCTCCTCCCCAGTGTTGGTTCTGTCTGGCATCTCCCCAGCAGCTCTTTGTGCCTTCCTCCATGCCTCTCAACATTTTTGGTCCCCCTGAGGAGGAGGGTGGATGGGAAGACTCCCTCTCTGCTCTTCAGACATCCTGGTGGTAAAGCTATTTGGGCACATTCAATGATCTCTCAAGAAAAAGTCATGAGATTCCCCTCAAATTCCTTATTTCCATCTCCAAGGGTTGGCCAGAAATGCCTACAGAAAATGACATGAGAGCATGAAAGAATCCTGTGTCCTTACCTTTCTTCTATTCCTCTTGGACTGCTCCCCCTCTCACAGTTCCCTGAACCCATGGTTCCAGTAAGGGTGATGGGGGATATAGACAGAGGGTCTTCCATTTCCTCATTGATGTTGCAGCCTGATGTGAGGTCAAGGCTAAAGAAGTGGTTCAAAACATTTCTTTTTTCTGTTTTTAAGCTATTTTGATCTTGCAGCAAACACAAATCCAAGAATAAAGGTAACATCCCATCATATAGTGTGATAAGGCAGCAACATGTTGAGAAAGAAAGGGCATCTGAACCCTGGTTCAACTTGGGCTCTGCTTCTAGGTAGCCACTTCTGCTCTGTGGACCAGTTTTCCATGTATACAATTAGGAAGTTGGACTAGATAGAGAGCTTCATGAGGGTAGGCTTATGCCTCAGTGATCTTTTACTTTTCCAGCATCTACTACAAGTCTTGGCACATAGTAGGTACTCATGATATGTTGTCTGGCTTTCAAGACTTTTCCAATGCCAACATTCTATGATGAGTGATTCAAAGATGTCCCCTGTGACACTGAGCTAAGACAGCCAGTTTTCAGCAAAGGGAGGACTGAGAAGTAGTTGATGAGTCTCCCAGGATCACTGATCCATCCTTTGGGGGCTCTTATCTATTTTTGGCATAAGATAACAGGACTGCGAGACTGTTGATAATTACTTTTGCTGCCCCAGGCCTGCCCTGTCCTCCCCTGCTTCCTCTTCACCTTGCCTGATCCAGGTACTCTTGCTTTAAAGTGTATTTAAGCATTCGTATAATATTGTAAATGAGTGAAAATTCTGATTTAAGGGATCAATTTGATACGCAAGGTGTATCCACTCTAAACACGTTCTGGTTGAAATTTGGTTTCGAAATCCTTGTGGACAAGCATCTTGTTTAACACTCCAGAAGCCCTGGGAGATTTCCCAGTTGAACCAGGAGGCATTCTGAATAGCTAACCTGGGGTCCGGTTTGAGGGGGAAAAATTCATCCCAAGTACCCATCACAGAATGAGGTCATAATATCTAGCACATTTTTCCAGTGTTATTTTAGAACTTATTGCTAATAAAATTGGTAAATCTATTGAATACATAATCTGTATAAAATCTTGTTATATTCTAAAATGTGCTTTTGAGAATAAATTGTTTCTTTCCCATCAGGAACACTTATCTATTTTTTGTAGTGCTACACAATGGGAAAATATGATATAAATATACTATAATGTGATATAATTCTATAAACAGATTTTCCCTTAACACAACTCTTTATGACAACATCAGATATATCAATCAAAGAAATATTAATGAAATTGTTCTTGTGTGCAAAAATGAACATTCAGTCTTGGGCTTTTTTACATGACTCATGGATATTTGTTGCCAGTGTTTTAATTCAACCTCTATTCAAAGGCCTCCAATAGTCACAAAAAGTAATTAGTGATAATATATCAGGAGAAGCATCAGGATTTACATTCCAGTTGTTATTGAGCAACACACAGTTTGAAGGAAGAAGGGCAGGTATGTTCTGGAATTGTCCAGAAACCTCATTAAATTAAGAGAGTTTTGCCAATTACTGCATGAAATATGCTTTGAATGAGTTAATCCACCATGAGCTGGAGAAAGAATATTTAAGGCAGAGAATGCGAGAATACAAGAAAATGTGACTTTGGAAGGCTTTAGCAAATCCCTAGGCCTGGGGCAACATACTTTCACACAAAAGTTTAAACAGAACAGAAACTGTTTATCACACACGAATTGCTTTATCCTCACACAATTATAACAAAAACTCATAGAAGTATATGCCTTTTTGCAGCCCCCTTTTACCTGCCTCCACGCCATAAGATGGAAGGAACTGCAGATGCAGGCAAGGTGAAAAGTTAGTGACTATTGTCACATGCCAGTAGGTCAAGTCTAGTTTTAAGGATAAAGGTACTACTCAGGAAGACAGACATAAACACATACTTTATGTTTAAATGACCATGAAGAAAGAGGGTCTGCAGATGCTAGGGCCTTTTTCCCCCACCTCATATTTCTTCAGGGGTGACTTGGGGCATTTGGAGCCTGGGCATCATTCTTATTGCTCAGCATTAACTCATTGGCAGCCCCAGGAAGCAACTTCTGTGTTATTTCAGACATTTCTCAAGGGAAACAAATCAGTCTTCCCATATTTTGTCTCACAGCATCCTCAGGCCGACCCTGAGATTGAGCAGAGATTCCTGTCCTGATTTTTCACATGATGTAACTGAGCCTCAGAGAGGTTAAGTGACTTGCCCAAGACAAAATAGTCAGTGGTGACAGCTGAATTTGAAAGTGGTTCTGATTTCACTCTTGCCTTGATAGTAGCTCATGCAATAGACCCATTTTCCGGAGTTGATCTGCTTCATCCTTGGCCTCAGACACAAAATAATGCAGCAAATAAAATGGAATCAATGGACTTAGAACCTCTCTTAAGATAACTCTTTTTAAATTTTTTTATTGAAGTATAGTCGATATACAATGTTGTGTTAGTCTCTGATGTACAGCAAAGTGATTCAGTTATACATGTATACATGTATATTCTTTTTCATATTCTTTTCCATTATGTTTTATCACAGGATATTGAATAGAGTTCCCTGTGCTGTACAGTAGAACCTTGTTGTTTATCCATCCTATATATAATAGTTTGCATCTGCTAATCCCAAACTCCCAATCCATCCCTCCCCTCCCTGCCTCCCCCCGGCAACCACAAATCTGTTCTCTACGTCTGTGAGTCTGTTTCTGTTTCATAGATAAGTTTATTTGTATCATTTTTTTTAGATTTCACATATAAGTGATATCATATTTGTCTTTGTCTGGCTTACTTCACTTAGTATGATAATCTCTAGGTCCATCCATGTTGCTGCAAATAGCATTATTTCATTCTTTTTTATGGCTGAGTAGTATTCCATTGTATATATATACCACATCTTCTTTATCTTCTTTATCCATTCATCCACGGGTCCCCAACCCCCAGACCATGGAACGGTACTGGTCCGTGGCCTATTAGGAACCAGGTTGCACAGCAGGAGGTGAGCGGTGGGCAATCAAGTGAAGCTTCATCTGCCACTCCCCATTGCTCACATTACCACCTGAATCATTCCCACCCCACCCCCCGTCTGTGGAAAAATTGTCTTCCATGAAACCGGTCCCTGGTGCCAAAAAGCTTGGGGACCACTGCACTCGTCTGTCGATGGACATTTAGGTTGCTTCCATGTCTTGGTTATTGTAAATAGTGCTGCTGTGAACATTGGGGTGCATGTGTCTTTTTGAATTAGAATTTTCTCTGGATATATGCCCAGGAGTGGGATTGCTGGATACCATGAAAACTATTTTTAGGTTTTAAAGGAACCTCCACACTGTTCTCCATAGTAGCTGCACCAATTTACGTTCCCACCAACAGTGTAGGAGGGTTCCCTTTTCTCCACACCCTCTCCAGCATTTATTGTCTGTAGAGTTTTTCAGGATGGCCATTCTGACCGGTGTGAGGTGGTAAGATAACCCTTATGTTGAGCAAGTTGATAGACTGTCCAGATTCCCTCTTCCTACAACTCTTGGTTCAAAATTTTTCATTGGACATTTTATTTCTAGGCCTTAATCTTAGAGGTATGGTCGTTTTTCTGGCTCTGAAGACTTTCTTTGTCAATATCCAGAAAAATTACCAAAGCTCTGTAGATTCGATTGATCCACTTATCTCAGTTTGCACTGGGAGCTAGCTGTTACTTGGAGAGCTCTGGTATCCCAGGGCTGATGGGCAGGCCAGACCTGCATAAATCCTTTTGTGTTTCAAGGGGGGTAGGGTGGGAAGACCTAGTTGTGTAAGGTGTAGAGGTCCCAGGGAGCAGGATGACTGTCCTGGTGGCAAACTCTGTTTGCCCAGGGCCTCCAGGCCAGCTCCTGTTCCATATCCCTGAAGTGTGGGCTAGGCCAAGTCATGGAAAACTCGAGAGGAAGATAGAAAAGAAGGAAGAATCTGTTCCCAGGACACTGTACAATATGAAGGGGAGAAGGTAGTGCTCACACCAAGACCCATAGTGTGCAAGAAGTTGGTGGCCCCAGTTCTGCACTGTGAGTGGGTGCATGTTATCTTGCCATTTAGGCATTTAACAAGCTATTGCTCTCTCCTTGACAATATCTATACACAGAAACAAGAATCAGTCACTTCCAGCTTCTTGGTGATGTTTGCTAAATAATCCATCAAATGGCTGAAAGGCTAATCCAATTTGGTGGGTATGATGATGAAGTACAGTTGTCTGAGTCATTTGCGTCATGTACTGAAGAGTTGATGAGGACCAAACTGCCAACATAATTGACTGAAGAAGACAGATATGTTGTGGTGTGACTTTCGGGCACAGAAGAGGGAACAAGGTCCCAGAGACATGAAGAAAACAGATTCTAGCTTGACCCTGGAAAGATCCTACCAACAACGCTGCAGACATTGGTATGGGCTGACTCCATGAGAGAAGCGGCACCTGCCATGTCCCAGGCAGTACTTATAGATGCTTGGCCCCTCTGGCAAGGACTCCGTGGAGGAGATTCCAATTTCAGGTGAGAGGCTGAGCTGAGTTCCGTTTCCTCAAGTATCCTACGGTTACTGTGACTACTAAACTATGCCAGCTTATCCTCTATCCCAAGAAAAGACCATTATGAGGATTCCAAGATATGGAACTGGTTTTGCAAGTGGCAAATATTGTGTTCTGTGTAAATAGGGCCTGAGTTTCTCCTTGGAGAGAAATGATGTATTTAGGTTGGTGATTGTAAATTTTTTGAGGTAAGGGACCAAGTCTTTTTTTTTTTTTGAAGTATAGTTGATTTATATTTTTGATTATATTTAAGCAATACAACAAAGTGATATATATTTCAGTGATATATATATATCACTGAATCTATCTATCTATCTATCTATATATATATATATATAGAGAGAGAGAGAGAGAGAGAATAACCATGACTGACCTTGATCTCATTGATCCTACATAAGCTGATAGGCCTAGCATTTGACCCAACATCATTCAAGATGTGGAAAAGTGGGATTGGTGACAAGCACATAACCCCAGTTCTGGGATGTGTTGCCCCCACCCCCTCCCCTCAATGGGCTCATAGGAAAAAAAAGTCTTCTCCCAGAGGTGATGAAAATTTTGACATGTCCAAGAAAGTTTCTGTTGCAATGAATTTATCATAACAAAGGTGCTGAAATTAAAAGCTATTCTCTAGGGTTTCTGATTTCAAAATAAGCAAGCCTCTGGTTATTGTCATATATCAACACCATGTCATAGACAGAAGGAGAAAGATTGTTCTGCAAAAGCTAATGCAGGCAGGCAGCAAGTTCCCTTTTAGCTAAACTTATTTAAAAACTCTCAAGAGAACAAATCTGAATTGATCATGGAACAATTGATCATTGACGACTAAGTGTGGCTCAACACTGATTTGTCTTGCATACAAACAGAGCTAGCTGTCCAAATGACAAATAAACCCCAAAGCCACCCACTTCAGCAATATGTGAGTTCAATTCCAACCTTGATTCTTTTGACTTGCTCAACCTCTACATTGCATTGTTATTTTTCTGGAGAGAAAACTTTTGTTTCTTAGAATAGGTGGAAGGTGCTACCTAGTGAATGGTCACTGTGCTTCCAAATGTAACTGGTAATTTTTTAAAGAGAAGTGTATATTCACTTTGAAAATGTAGAAAACTGATGAAGGCAAATGAATCCTCAAATCCATTAGATGAAATCACTTTTGTTTTCCAGTTTGTTAAGACAGAATATTGGAATTGCACAGAAATAATATTGGAGAGAGGCAATAAGAGCATCTGAGTCAACAGAATGAATGAAATGTTTAAATCAAATGTTTAATCAAAGTTTTAATGAAACTTTCCCTGGTGGCTCAGCAAGAGAAACAATATTAGATGAACGTAAACTATGTTTTGTTAACAATATTGATAGCATTTGCAGTATGTCTGGGGGTAGATGTGTGGGGTGGGGTGATTTTACTGGCCCTACAGTTCCTAAACCTCTCGTATGCACATTCGCCTGTGGCTTCTGGTATAGCATTCAGTGCTTCCTTACTGTTGACCTCAGAACATACGCTGTGCTTCTGCCATAGCGTGTGGGGTTAGGAACAGAAGGATCCATAGTAAGTGCAGGCTTCTTCTCCTCTGCTTAAGTCTTTAATGCCAAAGTTTCTAAGGTTTCTTCTGCCCTAGACTATATTCTTTCTCCAGACCATACATTCTACAGGGCAAGCTCAGTCTTTTTTTTTAAATTGGAGTATAATTGCTTTACAGTGTTGTGTAAGTTTCTGCTGTATAACAAAGTGAATCAGCTATACGTATACATATATCCCCATATCTCCTCCCTCTTGCAACTCCCTCCCTCCCACCCTCCCTACCCCACCCCTCTAGGTGGTCATAAAGCACCGAGCTGATCTCCCTGTGCTATGCGGCTGCTTCCCACTAGCTATCTATTTTACATTTGGTAGTGTATATATGTCAGTGCCACTCTTTCATTTCATCCCAGCTTACCCTTCCCCCTCCCCGTGTCCTCAAGTCCATTCTCTACATGGTAGTGTATGTATGATTAGGATTGATGTATATAAGCTCAGTCATTTTTATATCTTCACTTATGAACTGCTTGTATGACCTCGTATACCCAACTGCCTACTAGTAATCTTTATCCAAATGTCCTGCAAACTCAGCATGTTTTTCCCCTAAACGTTTTTATATTTTTTATCCTGATTAATGGCATCTCCTCTCTTTCTCACACACCCACATGCAATTTATCATCAACTCTTATTGATTCTATCTTCTGAGCAGGCTCTCTAATCTGTTAACTTCTCTATTTCTCTACTGCTACTACCTTTAATCCAAGGCACCCTGTTTGTTGCCTGGACCTTCACTTTCTCCTTACCCCCTTACAGTCTATTCTTCACACTGCAGCCAGAATGGTGCTACTAACAAAACAAAACAAAAACACAATCCGATCATATCACCCCTTCTTTATAAACATGCATTGCTTCCCTACTGATTATAGAATCAAGTTCAGTTTTGCCCCCCACCACTGGGAGACTTCTTATTTCTGGAACAAGTCATCCTGGTTCTTTCACACTTCTCTGCTTTTGGACCCTCTGACCAAATTCCCAATATACTATAATAGTAGCTAAGATAACAGGCTTTGGCATCAGATAGATCTAGATTCAAATCCTGGCTCTGTCTTATACTTGAACTAGCTGTGTGAAGTTACCTAATCTCTCTGAATCCCAATTTCCTCATCTTTTAATTGGTGAGAATAGAGGTACCTAATGCACAGGAATAAATGTGATAGTATCGTGAAGCACTTATGATCAGTCCCTGCTTTCTCTACTGAGTGCCTATCTAAGACCCAGGTCAAGTACCACCTTCTCTGTGAAGCTTTTCTTGGCTACTGGTGTCATAGTCCTCTCCATTCTCTCCTTTGTATTTCCATAGGCCCTTTTGTTCAGATGTAGTTTTTGCTGCGTGCCCTCTTGCACTCTGAGTATTTATTTGTGCCTCTGCCCCCTCCCTAGCACCTGGCACAACACCCAACACAGTGAGCGCACAGTAAGTGTTTGCTGAATGCTGAATGAATGAGGAAGACTTTAGGAATGTTATATCTGTCCTCTAGATTTGAAGGTATAATATATTACAGGATAACCTCAGCTATGAGGAGAAAGGAATTCTCTTAGTATTCTAGTGTCCCTTCGGTATTTTTATTTATGCCTTAGAACTCTTTGCCAAGTTTTTGTTTATCTATAGCTCTGAGTTTTTCTCCCTCTCTGTCCGGTGAAGGGAGAGTTTCCAGTGATAATTCCACCTAAACTCTCAGAGCTGTCAATGTTTGCCTACACCCCTCTGCTCTGCCAGAGACTGCACCTGGGGAAGGCAAGGTCAAAGCCATGTTTACCCCAGACTATCTTTCCTTCACTCAGTGATCATCATTTGTATTGAAGGAAGAAAGCAAAGGCACCTTCTCATGACGATTATCCTATGCATGTTCCTTGCCCTTTCTGGGTCTCGGTTTCCTCAACTCTTAAGTGAGGCCTCACTAGATGATCTCAAAACTCCTAGTACTCAGGGAGAAACTTCTCTGAGGATAAGCAACATTGTCCTGCTGGTTTGTAGAGATTATACAGTGTTTTTACACATATTATCTCCATTTAGGTACATATTATCATCACCTAAATAGTATCATTTAGGTACTATTTTTCAAATGAGACTGGGGCTGAGGTGGGTGCATGGAATGACTTGGCCAGTTCTACAACTCCTGTGAAGTCAAATCTCTGGTTCTATCCTGTTGTTATAAGGTCTTCCATGTAAGCTGAGCTGGGCAGAGTACCTCTCTGTGGTGTGCACTTAAAAAAGTGATGTGCCTGAGGGGCTTCCCTGGTGGTGCAGTGGTTGAGAATCTGCCTGCTAATGCAGGGGACATGGGTTCGAGCCCTGGTCTGGGAGGATCCCACACGCCGCGGAGCAACTAGGCCCATGAGCCACAACTACTGAGCCTGTGTGTCTGGAGCCTGTGCTCCACAAAAAGAGAGGCCGCGATAGTGAGAGGCCCGCGCACCGTGATGAAGAGTGGCCCCCGCTTGCCACAAGTACAGAAAGCCCTCGCACAGAAAAGAAGACCCAACACAGCCCTAAATAAATAAATAAATAAATTAGTTAAAAAAAAAAGTCATGTGCCTCTTACCACACATGTTCTCAGGGTTGCTATGGTGGAGGGTAGGGCAGCGGTGATGAAGAGCCCAGATGAATTAGGGGGAGAATGCACCTAGTCAGTGGCTGGCCTTTGGGAAGAGGTAGCTCTGGATCTAATTCTCTCAGACAACTCCAGGGGCAATGAAAATACAGAAAAATGATGGAATAAAATTGAACACTGAGATCTTCAGTTCAGCTCATAGAGGCAGAAACTATTTTTTACAGAACTGGGTTCCATCGATACAAGACGTCTGAACACATCTTGGCTTCATAGGTTTTATATTGCTCCATATCCTCAAAAGTGGATCACCCCAAACTTAAGCAATATCTTTTTTTTAAATAATTCAAATTATTTTATTTCTCTGTCTTAAGAGAACTAATGTTATTCCAGCTACTGATAAACTGTTATCAGTTTATCATATATTAAATATGCTAAATATATATGTTAGGGAACATATATGTTAAAGAGTATATATTTAATCATGCTATTATTTAAGAAATAAATGACCTTCTTTCTTTATCACTAATCTAAAGTTTCTTTCTCCAGTGAAACAAAAAGTTCCCAAGTTTGTATGGGGATATATGTATATGTATAGCTGATTCACTTTGTTATAAAGCAGAAACTAACACACCATTGTAAAGCAATTATACTCCAATAAAGATGTTAAAAAAAAAGTTCCCAAGTTTGAAAATAAGAGCACCATTTACAAAAGTAGTAGAATGTGTTTGTTAAGGTTCACTTTACTATAATACCACATTTCAGAATAAGATCTATCAGTTTAAATGCCAACGTCAACTTTTTCCTGTTGAGTAGAAACAAGCAATATCATCTTTGAGAAAGGAGCCAGGTTATATATTCCATTGACACATGAATTTTTTTTTGATCTGGAAGAGCTCTTAGGGATCATTTAGTCTAACACCCTTTATTTTACATACATGGAAACTGAGGTATAGCAAGGTGAAGTGAGCAAAATGAGAACCTAGGTCTCCAGACTCCCAGACCAAGTCTTTCTTTATTGTACTTTGTATCACTTACTTATATTCAGATGCTAAAAGTATGACAATACCTCAGTGGAAGAGAAAAGTAAAAAGTAAAAAGAAAAATACATCTATGTTTCTGTTTAAAGCAGAAGCAAAAAAAAAAAGGTACTAAAACTGAAATGACTCAGATTTTAGCTATTAATCAGTTAGAATAATATAAAAATATCAAAATACTATCATCACCAAGACCTCCTCTTCCCCACCCCTACCACCCCATACCCACATAAACACACACCCTGCTTGCCACGAAAAACTCAGATCTGTTAGTGATCGAAACCAGCCCTGGGTCTGGAATAGCCTTTTCTGGGAATATATATACAAACTTTGGCAGGAGTTCAATCAGTGCAGCTCAAATACCCACACCCACACCAAATCCTGGGCAATATCAGTGTCCTGTCAAATGCAGACATTTTCTGGGAACTTGGGAATGATGGTCATGGCAAACTGTGGCCCTGAAGACTCACGGGCTAATCTAGGTGAATTTGATTAAGCAAATGGGTGTAGTGAAATAAGATTTAACATTCTATCATTTTCATTCTTCATGAAAGTTGATTAAGTATCAAAAATGACCTCATTAGGAAAATTGTTCTATTTTTCATATCTTTTCAAAAGCTGAAATTCAGACTTAGAGGAAGAGTTGCTTTGTTTCCTATATTTCATGATGTTCACATACTTGTGAGTATAGACCTCCCTGGCTTGTGATTTTGAGCACTCCAAGAGGACTATTTCAAAAACAAGGTAAAAGTACTGATGTGGGACCACTGCTGTGTAAGGTGAGGAGTTTTACTATGGAAGCGGGACCTCAAACAGTAGTCGTACTGCTGAGGGTTGAGTCAGTGGAGTTCTTATGCCCTTCAGGCATATGGTGCCTGAAGGGCCCAATGAATGGGGCAACAAGACTACTGTTGACCCTTGAACAACAGGGGTTTGAACTACACAGGTCCACTTACACATAGATATTTTTTCAACAAATATACAGTCGACCCTCCATGTTCTTGGGTTTCACATCCATGGATACAGAGGGCTGACTGTACTCCACCATTTTATATAAGGAACTTGAGCGTCCCTGGATTTCGGTATTTGCAGGGGGTCCTGGAACAATCCCCTAGGGGTATCGAGGGATGACTGTAGTTCCAGAGCCTACTTGCTGCAGGGAGTGGGGCAGGTGGGGGAGGTAAATGGATAGAGCACCTCCTCCCACACCAAGATTGGCTCTAGGGTTCAGGGACTGAATGGGGTCAAACCTAAGAGTGGAAGGTCTTCAGTTCTGTGGCTGAGTGGAGCTTGACCAGTCAAGAACTGACATCAACACTCAGTAAACATGTAGAGGGGAATTTGACAGAGTGGAGAAGACGGATGAGGACACAGAAATGAAAAACCATGAAAGATCATGCAATAAAATGGAAGAAGGAATCATGGTCCAAAAGGGGAGTTGGGAACTGATAAAGCTGAAGGTAATTCCATAGAATTAGTACTAGGGCAAAGCAGAAATACTCTGGGAAATGTGTTGCAGATCCAGTCACTGGGTTACAATCCTAAGTTTACCAATAGAAGAAATAATTCTTCCCCCCCCAAAAAAAAGAGGCACCAGAAATATGCCTCAACTTCTGCTCTCAGAGACTTTGGAGCCAGTGGATGAGGGTTATACAAAAGAAAGAGAGTGCAAGTCCTCCGTGCAAAGAGCTTATTGAAAGGAATTAAAATGATAAAGATAAAAGAATTGGGCTGTTGGCGAAAATGATTTCAAATACCGAACTTCAGAAATGTGCGAGTGCATCAGCAGCCCAACTGGACAATAGGGCCAAGTATATCACAGAAAAGAAAAGGGATAAGCAAAGCTGAACTGCAATTCTGCCTGTACTCAAATGGAAGAGTCCTATGTGAAGTTTCTTGTAGAAGCCACTGGGCAATGCAAAGGCAGCACCAAGGCAGCAAGAATGAGCTTCACTTCCTCACCTCCCCCTCATGTCTTCATTCATGCAATCTGACCTGACACGCTTCCACTCTCAGATCGCTCTATTAAAGATCACCATTATTTATTCATTCATTCATCCATTCAGCAGGTATTTAGTAAGGACCTACTCAGTGCTTGGCACTGACCTGGGCACTTGACATCCGGACAGGATGAGACAGGGTCTAATCTGCCAATCCAGAACACTAAGTCCAATGCTCTCTCATTCCCTACATCCAACCCTTCACCACATTCTGCCTATGCTACTATCTAAATATGTCATGGCCTTGCCTCTGCTCTCCATCATCCCTCGCACTTAGTCCCAGCCTCATTGGGCTTCCATCACCAAACTCTCCTGCATATAAACCATCCACTGCACTACCACCAATTACCTAACACCTGGCTATTCTTGTAATTTGTATACTTTAAAATTTTCAATGGCTCCCCCATTTTCCTCCAGAATGATTTTCAAAGTTCTTAGCCTTCTATTCAAGGCTCTACTTAATTTGATCCCTCTCACCCAAACATTCTAGCTTTACCTCCTATCACTCTCCCCAACAAGCACCATGCTCTGGTCATGCTGGCCACTTCCCCTTCCCTGAATGGCACTGTCCCCAGGCACTTTCATGCCTCTGCATCTTTGCCGCCTCCCGTTCATCCCTCAAGATCTTGCTCAGATACCACCTTCTCTGTATAAATAATTGTTTTCTCCACGTTTATAACTTTTCCTCTTAACTATTTCTAAAGATTTCTATGAGGTCATATTAGTTTACTTGTTTGCTTAAAGTTCCCCCCTCTATTGGAGGGAGCTAATTAAGGCATTTAATTTATCTCTGCATCTCCAGTGCTCAATATACACTTTGTAATGAATGAATGCAAGCATGATTGAATAACTTAACTAATGAGTTTAACCACTGTAACACTAGTTAACTAAGTAACTGCCTCTCAATCCTCCCTTACCTCGTGGGTGTTCCAGGGGAGTTTGGTGTGTGTGTGTGTGTGTGCGTGTGCGTGTGTGTGTGTGTGCATCAACTGTTATTCTGTTGTTGTTCGTTAGCCAAGTTATTAAGCTGTCACCTTTGCGCCCCATCTTTTTCTGGTTCTCATGGAGGTGGCTGGGAAAGGTGGTCTGGTGGAACTGGTCTGAAGACAGCAGAGTATCAGCAGTGCCCCATCATCTAGGGCTTAAGAAATCTGAAGAAAAACTGACCCTCACAACTGCTGCTCAACCTGCCAGGGTACCCACTTGTGGACCTTAGAATCTCAAGTTTTTGTCACCATCACACTTTGGAACAATGAGTTTTTATCCCCTTATCTCCTAGCATGTTGTCAGGGGGTTTTTCACTGTTCTGTTCCTCGTTCTCTCTTACAGACGCCTCTTTCAATTTCTTCTGTAGATCTCAGCACATCTCTGTGTGTAGCAGTTTATCACAACGTTTTCCTCCAATGTTTTGTTCTTCTATTATAGCAGGACCCGTTCAATTTTTGTATAGGTGCTCAGACCTAAAGGTTAAATCTCTTGCTTCACACTGGACACTAGTCATTCTTTACCTAAAGATAAAACATTTTTAAGAATATAATTTTGGGAGTTGTTTCTATCATTTAGTTATATCTTGTGGTGAGCACTTTTCATGTGCTAGACATTGTTCTACATGCTGTGGCTACAGTGCTAGATAAAACACATTACATTACCTGCCTTGATGAAGCTTACAGCCAGAGGTGTACATAATGCAGGGCAGCTATGAAGGTGGGGTGATGATGGCACTTAGGAAGTGTGTGAAAGCAAGTAACCAGTCAAATACATAAAATAATTATAATTTGTCAATAGATGCAATGAAAAGAGTGATCAAATTTAGATCTTCCAAGGAAGCACATTTCAAGTCATACAAAAGTTTCTGTAGTCGCTACCAGACCATCACAGAGCGGTTAGGCGAAGGAAGGAATGAAGAGAGGAATAGAAAAAGCCACCTGGAATTTTATTGTGGTTGAACCAGTTTCAGATGTTCGTTGAAGGTACTTCCCAGGGCAGACAATGTTATTTCTAGAACTTCCTGTTCTTCCCTACCTGCCTGTTTCCACCACTTAGGAGAACTGCCTGAAAGGCCGCTTAGCCACTGGCTGTCAATGGACCTTCTCAATGCTTCCCTGGTTACATATCCCTTGGCTATGGGGCCCCTGTTGCCTTGATATCATTTCCTCTCAAAGTTCAATTTGGTGACTGTTATTAGGCAAGTTGTGCCCTACGTTTGAATACTTTGTTGTCCTCCTTTGAAGAATTATGATGAAGGAAATAAGGGGGAGATGGTGTGCTTGGTGAAGTGAGCATCAGATGGGGAGTGGAGATACCCATTTTCTGTTCTGGTATAGCCATTAACTCACTCTGTGACCATAGTATATCATCTCTAGGCCTTGGTATCTCCACCAGAACAATGGAGGTGGTGGTGTAAAAGTAGGAATCAGCAAAACCTGGCAAAACAGTACAAGGTCTATTCAAATAAACTAACCTAATGCTTGGCCACAAAAGTATTCACAAAACCCTAGTCCATCACAAAGCTGTGGAAGAGTCCTTACAAATCATGCCCTGCAACACTGGCCCTAGAGAGCAGCTGCACTGCTTTCTAGGCTGAGACTCTTTTGGACTGTTACACATGCCTAGTAATTATGAAATTACTGAAGTACCTCGGTAGGTAAATAGCAAGGAGAACCAGTTATTTTGGCCGATGATTTTCTTACAGGTAGGTGCTCATCCCCATGTGCAAGTGATTTCTGAGTGTGCTCAGCCTGGAACCCTACCCGAGAGAAGATAACACAGCTCACTGTGCTCTTAGAGAGGCTGTTTGCAGACCTCTTACCTGTGTAGGAAAGGAAGTGTGTGTTTTTCTTCTTCCTACTTCTGTATAATAAATTCCGAGGCTAAAACTAAGCTGTTCAATAAATATTTCCTTTTATTACTGCAACTACCAGAGACCCAGGGCTTGGTTCCGTAATTTATGATGGCGTTTGCTCTCTCACTGTCTGCTAAGGTTTTCAAGATATAAAAAGTTTTGGCAGGCTCTCTTAGGTCTGATTTGAAAGCCAAATCCCATTTCTTCTATCTGTAGTGTCTCCCAAATTCGTCATCCTCTCTTCTCCAATTTCAATGTCTCTACTCATGTGTAAGCCTTTATCATCTCATATCTAGACCCTTGCAGTAGCCTAACTGCTCTTCTTATGGGACTCTTTCGAAAGCAGAACTCTGATCCTAGCGCTCTTCTGATCAGAAACCTTCCACCGCTCCTCATGTGCTACAGAATTAAGTCTAAATTCTTCTATTTTTCATTCCCAATTATTTTCCTAAATTATCTCCCACCATTCAACTTTCTTAACCCTTTTTTAAAAATATGAGATATATCAAGTATATAGAAAAATATGGAGACATACATAGAAAATAACCATGTGCCCACCACTTGGCTTCTTCAGATGCTAAGATTTTAACATAGTTGCTTCAAATCCTTTTTTAAGACACAAAATATTGGAGATCTAGTTGAAGCGTTGGGAATCCTCTCTCACTCCAATTTTTCTCTCTCCCAAGAGTTAACTACTATCTTATTTTTTAATTGAAATATATTTGACAAATAGCATTATATAAATTTAAGGTGTACAACATGTTGATTTGAAACACATATTGCAATTTGGTTGCCATTGTAGCAATAGTGAGCACCTGTATCATGTCACATGATTATCATATCTTTTTTTTTGTGGTGGGAATAATTAGTATCTAGTTGGCTATTATAATTCCCATGTATGTTTTCCTAATTTTACTACAAGCTGACATAGCCATAAACTATATATAATACGTTGTTGTATGCTTTTAAACTTTATGGAAATGGCAATACTCTTTAGCCTTTGCAATGCATTTTCTTTTTTTTTTTTTTGCGGTACACGGGCCTCTCACTGCTGTAGCCTCTCCTGTTGCGGAGCACAGGCTCCGGACGCGCAGGCTCAGCGGCCATGGCTCACGGGCCCAGCCACTCCGCGGCATGTGGGACCTTCCCGGGCCGGGGCACGAACCCGTGTCCCCTGCATCGGCAGGCGGACTCTCAACCCGCCACCAGGGAAGCCATGCAATGCATTTTCTTCACTCAATGTTATCTTCTTGTGATTTTTCATGTTGACTCATGTAGCCTATATATAGTTCATTCATTTTTATTGCCCTAAAGTATTCTGTTTTATAAATGTGCCTCAATTTATTTATCTAATCTCCTGTTTCTTTTTTCCATATTTTTACCCTTACAGAAAAAGTTGCAATGAAAGCGCATGTGTAAGTATCCTTGTGCACTATGGAAAAGTGTTTTTTTCTAGAGTATTTCTTTCTTAGATCTGGAATTGCTATGTGTACCTTTTCAGCTTTACCAGATATTGCCATACTGCTCTCCTAGGTTGTACCATTTTATGCTCTTACCAGCGGTTTATGAGAGTTCCTGTTCTTCTACTTCCTTGACATTAGTATCATCAAACTTTTAAATATGTGTCAATTATACAGTGTGAAGTGGCATTTTATTGCTGTTTTACTTTTTACTAGTGGGTTGAACATATTTTCATAAATTCAGTGGCCATTAAGTTTCTACTATTGGTAATTACCTGTTCATATTCGTTGCCTATTTTTTTGAGTCGTTTGTCTTTGTCTTATTGCTACTATGAGTTCTTTATACTACTTATGAGTTCATTCTACTTCTTTCTGAATATTTGTCTCCTAGGGTTCCACTGACTCTTTTCCCTGATCATGGGAGAGCTGATCATCTCCCATGGCATCAACGACTCTATGAACTGAGCCTATATAAAACTTCATCTCAAACCTCTATCCTGAGATCCAGACCCATAGATTCAATCACCTACTGGAATCACTCAACGTATCGCAAACTGAACTCCACACTTTCCCCTCTCAATCTACTTTTCTTCTTGTGTTCCCAATATCAGTGAATAACTCCATCAGCCACTCAGGTATTCAAACCAGAAACTTGGAAGTCATCCTTGACTCCTCCATTGCCCTCATTTCAGCATACTGCACTTTAATACAGCAGTCAGAGTGAACATTCCAAAAGGCAATATGATAATACTTTCCTGATTAAAACTCTTCCACGTTCCCTATAACCTTTCAAGGTCTTTCATGTTTCAGTCTTGCTTATGTTAACACGGCTTTCCCCAACTAGGCCGTTGTCTATCTTTCCAGTCTCCTTTCAGCCCATATCCAATTCTCTTGGAAATCCTATCAGGGTTAATGACACCCGGTTACCTTAGGTCAGAGACCCAGAATTGATCCTTGATTCCCTCCTCTTTATTCATCCAATTGGTTACAAAGTCCTATGCACTCTTTTTTTTAAATGAATTTTTATTGGAGTATAGTTGCTTTACAATGTTGTGTTAGTTTCTACTGTACAGCAAAGTGAATCAGCTATATGTATACATATATCCCCTCTTTTTTGGATTTCCTTCCCATTTAGGTCACTGCTGAGCATTCAGTAGAGTTCCCTGAGCTATACAGTAGGTACTCATTAGTTATCTATTTTATACATAGTATCAATAGCGTATACATGTCAATCCCAATCTCACAATTCATCCCACGCCCCCTTCCCTTGGTGTCCATACATTTGTTCTCTATGTCTGTGTCTCTATTCTGCTTTGCAAATAAGATCATCTATACTATTTTTCTAGACTCCACATATATGTGTTAATATACATTTGTTTTTCTCTTTCTGACTTACTTCAGTCAATATGACACTCTCTAGGTCCATCCACGTCTCTACAAATGACTCACTTTCGTTCCTTTTTATGGCTGAGTAATATACCATTGTATATATGTACCATATCTTCTTTATCCATTCATCTGTCGATGGACATTTAGGTTGCTTCCATGTCCTGGCTATTGTAAATAGTGCTGCAGTGAACATTGGGGTGCATGTATCTTTTTGAATTATGGTTTTCTCAGTGTATATGCCCAGTAGTGGGATTGCTGGGTCATAGGGTAGTTCTATTTTTAGATTTTTAAGGAACCTCCATACTGTTCTCCATAGTGGCTGTATCACCTATGCATTCTTTATCCTAAATATCTCTCACATTTACCCTCTCTTATAGTCTTTAATACCAGTACCCTGATTCAGCACACATCGGTCTCCCCTTTGTGCTCTTGACTCCATGCACACAGCTACACAGCTGACTACTTGCAGCCCTTAAAACCATCACACCATTTCATGTCTTTGTGTTTTTTGCACATACTGCGGTTTTCCCTCTTCCATAATTGATATTTCTTCTTCTCAACTTAGCTGCCTGGCAAGTGCTTCTTAAGTCTTCAAGGCTCAGCTCAAGCATCCATCCTCTAGGAAGGTGATCCTGATTCCCTCAAATAGAGCTGATCTTCCTCTTTTTGTGTACTTGCACTCAGACTGGGAACAACTTTAGAGCAAGGGTTGTCTTATTCATCTGTGCATTCTTGGAATTGTGCACAGGACTTGGTACGTAGTGTAGACTAAAAAATATTGGTTGGAAGGCTTGAATGATCAAATGTTTCCCCTGTACATACTTTATGCACCCTCAGACTGACTACTTGAGCTTCCCTGAATACGTGATGGACATTCCTGCCTCGTTAATCCTATTGTCCTACTTGTCTGCCTTCTGCCATCAACAGTGGCCCAGTGAGCTTAACATTATCACCATGTTACAACCTCTTTAAAACAAGTTTTATCATGCCCATGGCACAGAATTGGAGAAAGCAAGGTTGTGGTGTCTGCAACTAGACAAGAGTGATATAAATGTCTCAAGAATACCTTGCTCCTATACTAACTGACTTTTCGATTCATCCATTCACCTATCCCCTCATTAAATATTTGAAGTGACTCCTGGAAGGAAGAACATTATTTCCCTGTTTGCTGGAGGCTCCCCTCAGGGTGAGCTGAAAGTCATGAAGATGGGATCTCAGACTGCCAAATTTGCTCAGAAATCCTGCGTTCATCCTCCTTGAGGTGGCTGTAGGCTAGGGTCAACTGATATGGTAATTCAGACAGGTGTCTGACATCAGACCTAAATACTGGCCTCTAATCAAACACTCTTGTGTCAAAGAGTCATGGATGGAGAAAAACTTGGTTGAGCCAGAAGGTGGTCAGTAAGGTGTTATAGAAAGGGCATTAAATCAGGAGTCAGAGAAACCAGACTAGTCCCTTCTCTACCAGCCATCAGTGTTGTTACATCTCCGAACTTCAGCTTCCCCAGCCACAATTTAGTGAAACAAGTAGGGGTCTACACAGCCTGTTTCACAGGACTTCCTAAAAGAGCAGTGAGACAAGAGATAGGAGCTTGTGTTTTAGTTAGCTGGGAACTGATCTTATCCTCCCAAGCAGAATGAAAGCTCCTTAATTTCAGGGACTGTTACTTTCATTTATTCTTTTCATCAGTCAACAAATCTTTATCAAGTGCCCACTTTGTGCCTCTAAGATCAGTGTCGGATATATTGCAGTTACCAAGGCAGACAAAAATCCCTACCTTCTTGGGCCTCACTATTTGAAAAGGCAGACAGCAAAGAAGTAACCGTGAAACTGATGAGGGTCGTGAAGAGAGGTGCACAGGATGCTATGGGAGTATGATGAAGGGGCTGGAGACACAGTGCTGATGCAAACTGCCCTGATGGTCTCCCAGTCCTGCTCAGCAAAAGGCAGGGTGACCTCTCTGAGACCGACCCTACCAGAGAGACTTGGTTTGTCCCACATGGCGTTCCATACAAACTTGACATGAACAAGCACAAGATAGCAGGAACAGTCCTCATGGTCTACAAATGTAAAAAGCCCAAACGTATAAAGTCAAGCTTTACCATTTGATAGACATTTATGGCATTCCTTGTTTGTACCATGCAGTATACTAGATGGATAAGGCATGTTTTCTACCCCACAGAGTTCACAGCCTTGTGGATTAATTATGGATTCTTTTAACTGGTGACACACAGAGAAATACAAAGTGTTGATAACTATGATTACTTCTGAGAGGTGAAACTAGAGATGTTTTTGGTCCTAATGTTTCTGTCTTTTTCAAATGTTCTAGAATGAGCATTTGTCACTGTAACTATGGAAAAAATAAACTTTGTTAAAATTTAAAACATAAAATATGGAAAAAAGGAACCCATAAGTTTTACAGCTATATGCCAAAATAGGTCATTTTTCATAATGATCTTAGAAGCTTGATTTGCTGTTGGAGCCCGAGCCAGTGCCATCCATAAATTCCCAGTTTCCAGCCTGTGTTTTTTAGTTACCATGGAAAAGTACTAGGCAATTAGAAATACACCTTTAAAACTTTATGGAAATATGGACTCTTGTGTACAAATCATGAAAAATCAGAGTTCATAAAAATGGTGTAAGAAACACCCAGCTATATAAGAACAATATTTTGCCTCTTTTATCCTAATAAGAAAAGGATTAGAAGAAAGGTAATCATTATACTTATTTTAGAAATAGGATGAGAAAGAATATAGATGAAAAGAAATCATCGCCTAGAAGGAGCAAAGATCCCTAAAGAAAAGGAAAAGAAATAAAGGAGAAAAGAGCAGGAAGGGGGACGGGAGAGATGGGCTAAGAGACGTTAATGTTCAGAAGGCGACACAAGGACAGAGTGTGTGTTGAATGTGAAAGCGAGTAAATGCCGGTTAGCTAGCTTTAGAGCTTGGGAAGAAATCAAGAAAGATGCAGAACCTAAAGCAAAAGAGATGGCTGCTTAAAGGCAGGCTGTTGAAACACTGGGGCACAGCAGTGAAAAGGCATTGAGCCCCATGCTTGGCCTGGGTGGGGGGAATCACTTACTTGTCATTGAGTCCAGGAATGGGAAGGGTGAGCCACTGTGCAGGGCACTGGGGGGAAGGCTGCACATTGGGATAAGGTCTGGAATTTGCAAAGCGGGTTCGCACTCCCTAGATCAGTATCTTGTTAGATCCTCCTAACTCTCCCTGAGGTGGTTAGGATACTGTCTGCCCCCGTTTTACAGGTGGACAAACAGGGTGGTAACATGGCTTCCCCACAAAAATCTGTCTCTGAGTGTATTAGCCCTACCCCTGCGCACTCATTTATCTCAAAATGAATTGATCCTGAGAGGGGCTGCACCTGCACCCAGGTAATTAACCACTCATCACAGCACAGCACTGCACAGCGAGCAGACTTACTGAAGTCCCCTCACTCCAAGCCTACCCTACCATAACTACACACTACACACACACACACTCACGTACACATGTACACAAAGGGAGAACTGACTCAGATCCAACCTTGAGCTCTCCTAGGCCCAGAATGGAACTAAGATTCCGGTGTGTGTCCCTCAGACAGAAGGCACAATTCCCCAGGGACTGAAGGGGCCCAGGAAGCACCTCTTGAAGAAGCAACAGGACTGTTCTGAGCTCCCCACCTTGGGGATAACTGTGTGAGCAGGACAACATTGAACATCTGGGGACCTGAGAAGGTAGTCTGGGCAAAGAGGCCTGACGCAGGGCTTCTAAGTGTCTCCTCTGTTTTTATTTAGGGGAGGGAAGCACTGCAAGCCTGAACATTTTACTAATTTGTAGAGAAAGGAAAAGCCTTGTTCAGAGATGCAGGTCATAGAGATGTCACATCCAAGGTAAATGCAAGGAGAGGGGCAAGACCACAGGGCCAGTTTCCATCCAGTGGGCATTCATGTTCTGAGACTGTGAAGAATCTGAACATATTGGACAAGAGGCTTTGGGGAGAAGAAAGTAAGTTCTTTTCTTATTTTTGCTTGAAAGCCATTTGCACAATAACCCTGCCTCAGCAGCTCTTCCCTGCCATGTTCTTTCCTAGGGAAACAGCAGAGTGGGGCGAGAGGGACCCAAGCCAGGAGAGGAGGCCCAGAGCCCTGCAATCTGATGCCAGTCCAGCCACTGAGCCTCTAGCAGACATTATGACTTAACACCTCCAAGCTTCCCTTTCCTCATCTTCAAATGGAACAGTCATGCCTACCACTTAGGGTTATTATAAGGACAGGAGAAAATGTGTTAGGGTCCCTTTGGGCTGAAAGATTGCTGGGGCAGGTGAGCGGGCAGGAGCCTTAGAGCTCCCTGGCTCCAGGGAGGTGGGTAAAGTGAGGTCCGAAGAGGGAAGCACTTGCCCAAACTCAACAAGGAAGTCAGAGGCTGGACACAGGCACGTGAGCCCAGGCTGGGTGTCCAGTACCTGGTGAGGCTGCCAGCAGGGCCCTGGGCTCTGAAGGCCTCTGAGCAGCCCTGAGAGTGTCGAGCCAAGGCGGGGCTGGACAGCTGGGGTGTTGCCGGGGCAGCTGCTCACAAGAAATAAAGAACTTCTGCCAACACCTTTCCTTTCCCTGCCAGGGAAGGAAACGCGAGAACTGGGCTTCATTTACCTATTTCAGGTTCCAAAACATTCAATGGTGTTTAGGCAGTAAAGGAGCAGCTAATTTCTTTTTGACTGAAGGGAAAAAAAGAGACTTCAGGACACATAGCCTTGACCCCACGTCCTTAATTGAGGGGAGAGGACATCAGGATGACAGCATCCTGTGGCAGACCACAGACAAAGGCACCTCAGCTACAAAGCCCTTATTTCTTGAGTCTCTGCCCTAAGAGAGGAATGTCACCATGTCATGCAGAGCCCCCTTCTGTGAGGCCCAGAATTCCATTTGTCCACTGGAGAGTATAGGATTTTGGTCTCAATTATCATAAGTGCATATTTATCGGGTTATTTTATTTAAGAAGTAAAGGAACAAATGAGGTATGGAGCAATTAAGATAATCAATTGCTTTTGGCATTTCTATCCACACAACTTCCTTGATTTGCCCCCCTAACCTCAAAGTTCCCTGTGCCTTAGGGGCCGGCTTCCAGAAAGATTTCCACAGCTCCTTATTAGACTGGTGTACCCTGCCCATAGCTGCTCCCAGCTCCACTACCCTTCTACCTGGGCTGTCTTGCGATCTTCCTTAGGCAACAGCAGCAGCTGTGTCCCCATGAGTGCCACACTTTGAATTTACAAGGTTCTTGCGCATATTAGGTCATGTGGCCTCTCAACAGCCTGGGGGGAGTGGCAGAGTGGGAATGCTGGAACCACCTGGAGATTCCAAAGGACTTGTCTTTTGTTGTTGTTGCTGTGATCGAGGCTTCCTTGGAATCACAGCATGCCGATGTTACATGATAAAAGAATACCCTGATATTTTCACACCCGTGTTCATAGCAGCATGATTCACAATAGCCAGAAAGTAGAAGCAACTCAAGTGTCCATCGACAGATGAACGGGTAAACAGAATGTGGTCTATCCATACAATGGAATATTATTCGACCTTGAAAAGGAAGGGAATTATGACTATGCTACAACATGAGTGAACCTTGAAAGCATTATGCTCAGTGAAATAAGGCAGATGCAAAAAGACAAATACTATATGGTTCCACTAACGTGAGGTCCCTAGAGTAGTCAAATTCATAGCGACAGAAAGAATGGTGGGCACCAGGGGACGTGGGGAGGAGGGACTGGCAGTCAGTGTTTAACGAGTACAGATTTCAGTTTAGGAAGATGAAGAGTTCTGGAGATTGGTTGTGCAACGATGTGAATGTGCTCAATGCCACTGAACGTAAAATACACATTGAGTGTCCACATCTCTTTCTTCCTCTCACTACATCATGCCCTGTTCAAAACTTTCAGTGCCAACTCACTCCACAGAGATTAAAGGCCACACCTCTGAGCTCAGTCTGCAGACTTACCCACCTCTTTTCCCTTTTGTGCATCCAACCCATCTGCCTTTTCCAGCCCCCTGCCTGGGAAGGTGAGGGTTTGGGTGTCAGTGCTGTGGAGCTGAAGCCCCTGCTCTCAGCTTTGGCATTGCGTACATTCATAGAATCCTCTGTTTTGGGTATCGACTGCTGTCCTCAACTGTTTCTGGTATCCTTCGGCGCAGAAATCCTGTTTACTCCTCTCCAGAGCACAATGTCTCCATGCCCCAGTTCCAGAGGTACCTGGGGATGCCTATTCTTGAGCCAATTGAGGATTCTGTGACGTGGGTTAGATTGGTTCTCAGTGTCCCCACTGCTGACCTGGATTCAGCTTCCTTGGCTCTGCTAAGTCTGCTACCCCTGGTGCATCTCTCAGTGTCAAAAATGTTACTATGGTGGTCTCCCTTTTTATTCTTCCTGCCATTGTAAGTTTATTGTTGAAAGAAGGGAGTGAAATGAGATGTCCATGACCATTCCTCCATCTTTACCTGAAGCCTGAGCTGAGTAGGAAATGGCTAATAGAAACCAGCCAAGGAGGAAAGCATTTCAGACAGAGGAGGCAGCATAAGTCAGACCTGCAAGCTATGAAAAAGGGTGGTGTGTGCAGAAAACCTAGGTCGTGGAGGCCCCGTGCTCTACTAGTCCCCTATGGTGACCTGCTTTTGACAGCCTTAAAGTTGGTCATGAGGGGCTTGGGAAGTCGGGATGATGGCTGGTGGGGACCAGACCTGTACTGTGCTTTGCAGCACATGCACCCACTGCCATCTCAGTGGCCAGGAGTCCTCGGTGGCTGGCACGACTTGAGCTGCAGCCAGAACAGTACTAGCTGGACCATCAGTTCCCGGAACAGGGGATTCTGTCTGCTTTGATGGGCCTGCTTTGAACCACCTGGAGATTCAAAAAGCCACGAGTTGATTCCTTCACTTACTTGAAATTTGACATGAAAAACTTTTTTTTTCTAATAATGTCTCAATTTAGGATTGCTTTCCTGAACAGATAGCCATGAAATTAGAGAAGTGGTTTAAAAGGCAGCAGGAGGGATGCCTATTTGTATGTTTCCTTCACCACACCTGCTGCCCTTTGCCATAAAGAAAAGTAGAAAGTGAGAATATTAGCTGTCAGCAGTGGTAATCTGAAAAGGCCTTTCCAGTTCTTTTTAAACTTCTGCATAACATGACACAGCATTTCAGATGTGACCAACATAAATTTTTTTTTTTTGCGGTACGCAGGCCTCTCACTGCTGTGGCCTCTCCTGTTGCGGAGCACAGGCTCCAGACGCGCAGGCTCAGCGGCCATGGCTCACGGGCCCAGCCGCTCCCCGGCATGTGGGATCCTCCCGGACCGGGGCACGAACCCGCGTCCCCTGCATCAGAGGCGGACTCTCAACCACTGCGCCACCAGGGAAGCCCCAACATAAATTTTTTAATTTAATTTTAATTTTATATTGGAGTATAGTTGATTTACAATGTTGTCAGTTTCAGGTGTACAGCACAGTGATTCAGTTATGCATATAATATATGTGTATATATGTATATATTCTTTTTCAGATTCTTTTACCTTATAGGTTATTAAAAAATATTGAGTAGAGTTCCCTGTGTTATACAGTAGCTCCTTGTTGGTTATCTATTTTATATATAGTAGTGTGTATATGTTCATCCCAAACTCCTAATTTATCCCTCCCCCACCCCTTTCCCCTTTAGTAACCATAGGCTTGTTTTCTATGTCTGTGGGTCTATTTCTGTTTTGTATTTAAGTTCGTTTGTATAATTTTTAAAATATTCCACATATAAGTGATATAATATGGTATTTGTCTTTCTCTGGCTTATTTCACTTAGTATGATAATCTCTAGGTCCATCCATGTTGCTGCAAATGGCATGATTTCATTCTTTTTTATGGCTGAGTAATGTTCCATTGTATATATATATACCACATCTTCTTTATCCATTCATCTGTCGATGGACGTTTAGGCTGCTTCCATGTCCTGGCTATTGTAAATAGTGCTGCTATGAACATAGGGGTGCGTCATCTTCTTGAATTATAGTTTTGTCTGATATATGCCCAGGAATGGGATTGCTGGATCATATGGTAGCTCTATCTTTAGTTTTCTGAGGAGCCTTCATACTGTTTTCCATAGTGCCTGCACCAATTTACATTCCCGCCAACAGTGTAGGAGGATTCCCTTTTCTCCACGTTCTCTCCAACATTTATTGTTTGTAGACTTTTTGATGATAGCCATTCTGACCAGTGTGAGGTGATACCTCATTGTAGTTTTGATTTATAATGCAATATTTTTAAAAATTTGAAGCAGCAAACCAAACTATACCTGTGAGCCAGCTGCTTGTTTTTGTAAATGAGATTTTACTGGACACAGGGCCAGGGTTAGGCTGAATCAAGTGCGGGATTGGATCTGGTCTTTATCTTAAGTTCGATGTTTTGTTCATGATGGCTTTTTTGCATTCATTTTGATTTTTAGCACATTGCATTAAAGTACTATTTACCTTGATTACTGAGTTTTGGGTGCACCTTTAAATTTTGCACCTCAAGTAAGTGCATCATTTACCTCACCTTAGTCCTGGCCCTGTTTGGTTGAACCTAACCGGGAGCTGTTCTCCTCCAAAGGCTTCTATTCCTCACTGTGAGCCACAGGATCGTGATTGTAGAAAAGGGTCTATAGGCACGGGCTCTCCTTAGTTCAAACCATGGGCTTTCCCCAACCTGTAATTCAAAGGCATAAATTAATCCCTCCTCAGAAACAGCTAAATGAGCGGAGTATTGGATTATGACTCTTGCCTGCATATGGTACTTTTAATATCCATCAATCTTTCCTTCTTCCTTTGTTATAGCCAAGTCCTAGCTGAAATTAAAATTTGGACTTCCAAACCATTAAATACAAAGATCAAAGCCTAATTGAATTATGACATACATATTAAATCCAACCTGAGAGAGAGACAAATGGGACAATTTGAGTAGTAAGTGCATATATACAGATGTGTCCCCACCTAGCTTTTTGGCACAAACTAGCTTAAGACTCAGGTGAAATCCCGTCTCTATGTCAACATTTTTGAATTTATGGTATTTGATTATTTTCTAAAGAGATTGGCCTCTTGAAAGTATGGCTCTAGCAATAAAAACCTACTTTCAACTCCATACGGCTCAATTTTCATTAACCCATATTGTGCCAAAACAAGGCTTTGGGGCTAGAGTTAAATAGAGGATTTTTACAACCCCTGCTGTGAGACACCTGGAGATGTCTTTAAAATGTGGCCGATAATATTTGCAGTGATGGACATACATCCTTTTCAGAAGGCACACAATTGCTTTATCAGCTCTGATGACTTCCTTAGTGCCATTGCAGTCTACTAAATAAATGAGCGCTTTTTATAAAAAGCAATTCGTCTAATGAGCAGGGTTGGCTAGGCACTGTGGAAACACAGCATGTGATTAAAATACACTAGCAGAAGAAAACCTACCAAGTGAGTTGTTGGCAGCCCGCCCCCCCCCCAATAATCTCATTTATATCTTTGTCCTTCCTCAGAATAAGACACTAACTGCAAACTGGGTACAGCGGTATCAGGCGTTGTCATGCCTTCTGATGGCTCCCAGCCAGGGCCAATGGGGCTCACTGGAGTTTCAGTCCCCAGAGAAGAGGGATGAGGACAGGCCCAGAAACAGAAAGATGGAGCATCGTATCAGGAGAACATCAAGCCATGTATACTGCGGAGGCAGATCCCAAGTAGTTGAAATACTGCAAAAAAAAGCATGGCCTGGCAACAAGAAATTTAGGAACAAGTAAATTCAGGGTGCCAGGACAAACTGACAGATTTTCCTTAACAGTGATGTTTGAAGCTAAGATCTGGGGAAAAGGGTTAGTGGGGAGAGAAAAAACAGATCAGGATTTGAGATTTTTTTGCCTGAAACATCTACCCTGATGTTTTAGAGGATGTCAAAAACAAAACTAAATAGCCAGGTAGCTAGTAAAATAGACAGGGTGTTCCAATCTTCTAGTTGGTGAATGGAATTAAAGAGTTTACCCAAATCAAAGTATAATTTATTCTGGACTATAGCCAAATAAAATGCATCTGGTCAATTTGTCAGCAGGTAGAAGGGGCTCAGTCATCATGTTGACTTTGAAAGAAGGACTCAGGCCATGGGATGGGGTCTGGCAAAGGACATGGTAAGGCTCCTCCTTTAGAGGAACTGGGCTGCATTCTAAGTCAGGGCCTCAGCCCTGGACACAGATTCAGTTGTAACAACTAGGACAGGAAGTGGGGCTTGCTCTCCACTGGCACAAGGCTGGAGGCTTGGCCACAAGGTGGGAAGGAGCTGGAGTCGGAGCAGGGAGGGCTTGATGTTGTAGTCTAGCTGCTGCTGTCTCCCTGCCCTGGGACATCGGTGACCCACTACCAAGTGTGCACCCAAGGGGCGCACAGCTCTGGGCAGAGCACAGCTTCTGAGGCTTCCAGACAGGCACCTGCCCCTGTGAGTTAGTTTCCTGTGACTGCCATAACAAAGTCCCACTTGTGGTTTAAAACAATGGAATTTTATTTTCTCAGTTCTGGAGGCCAGGAGTCTGAAATCAAGGTGTCAGCAGAGCCATGTTTCCTCGGAGGGCTCGAGGGTACAATCTTTCCTGGCTTCTTCCAGCTTCTGGTGACCCCAGGCATCCCTTGGCTTGTGGCTGCATCACTCCACCCTCCACTTTCATCTTCACATCATCTTCTCCCCTGTGTGCCTTCTCTTCTATCTCTTATAAGGACATCCTAAATCCAGGATGATCTCATCCTCAGATCCTTATTACATCTGAAAATGTTCTTTTCCCGAATAAGATCACTTCCACAGGTTTGGGTGGATTTATCTTTTGGAGGGCCACCATTTCATCCGCTCCACCCTGGATTTTGAATCCCCCAATCTTCACACATTCCTCTGTGTGAAGGATGAATTGGTGCAGTGTGGTACGGCTGCACAGACCCTTGTAGAGTGTTCAAAAGCCTTGTGGGGAATCAAGGGCACTGCTCAGTGGCCATGATGTGAAAAGAGGCCAAGGGCCCAGACCTTGCAAGACAATTAGCCTTTAGGTGCAGATCAGTGAATTTGTCTTCCTTCTATTTGTCTTTATGTCTGAGTTTCCACAAAGGAGCCACTTAGAGTTTGCCCTCCTTTAGCCACCTTTCCAAGATTCAGCAGACTTTGTCCTGGGGAATCAGTTGAAGGAGACCAGCCGCCATGCATCACTGCATCTCTTTTACGAGTGGTCTCCTGGTCCTTCAGCCGTGCTCACAGAGCCTGGCACAGAGCAAGCATCAAGAAACGTTTGTGGAAGATGGAATGAAGAACTGAAGAAAGGAACGAAGGAAGGTAGACAGGAAGACAGGCAGTCTCCATTTGCCCCTCCAACCTTCAACCCTTCAAGCTCCCTCCTAGTACAGGTCTCTCCCGGACCATGGCTCTGACAGTCTCATCATACCGCAGCTGGCATGTTTGCTATAACTGATGTGAATCATGTTGAATGCTTTTCAGATGGCTTTACAGTCTTCTTGTGGAAGAAGAATCATTCCTTGACTCATGACTAAATGAGTGTTTTCTCATTTTCTTGTACCAAATACATACAGTACAAAGAGCCGTGGCTTGGGAGTCAGAAGATCTAGGTTCTAGTCCCAGCTGGGTCACTACCAAGGCATGTGAACTTGACCAAAACTCTTTCCCTCTCTGGCTCCAGTTTCTTTTTTTTTTTTTCCATCTAAAGCAGTGCTTTTAATTTTTTTTTTGATCACAGTCTCACCTACAAAACTAATGACAGTAATGGTTCCCTTCCCAATACAGGTATACATATGCATATACACACAGAATTCTGCACAAAATTTCAGGCTTTCCAAACTCCCCAATCTTGACTATGATTCCAAGGTTAAGAACTGACATTTAGCTGTTAATGCAAGCCCATATCTCTGATGGAATCATAAGAGATTTGTACTACAGAAATGGTAAAAAATGTTTTCACAGACATATCCTTAAGCAGTGATTGCTACAAGGGACAACATCTGAATAGGGCAGGAGGTGGCTGCTACAGATAAAAAGCCTGAGTGGATGGGGGCGGGGGTATCTCACTGACCACACTGCTCACTTACTTTCCTGAGATCCTCCAGGGAGGGGAGAGGTGCAGTACAAACATCCCTTCAAAATCTGTCAGCAAATGCTGCGATCTTTTCTGAAGCCTCCTTGACAAGCTAAGTCATTCCTGCACATGAACTTCCCAGTGTGAGTGATTCATATGGTGCTACGGCAAAATTACAAATGATCACATGCTCTGGACCTTTGGCTTACATGCAGTATATATGAAATTTCAAATACTGAATCTGTGAGTGCTAAAGGTCTGATATTCTTGACGACTACTAGCCCATTTGTTCACTATTCTGGGATTAACAAATTTCAGCCTCTAAACTTAAATCTCTTCCTCCAACCCCTGATCCAGAAAATTACTAGAAGTATGTGGCAAAGGTATACTCTAATTAGTTTTTTTAATTCACATCTTTTTTTTAAAACATTTTTATTGGAGTATAATTGCTTTACAATGGTGTGTTAGTTTCTGCTTTATAACAAAGTGAATCAGGTATACACATACATATTGACTCTGGTTTCTTTGAAGGTAAAATAGAATTAGACAAATTGAAGCCCTTTCCACAGCTGAGGCTCTTCTCCATTGTGGATGCTTCCACAGAAAATGCTTTGCACAGGTCGAAACCAAGCTGAATTTAAACAAAGATGTGAATTTCAACATCTCCCACACCGGGAATTGTTGACCTCACTCCACTCCCCCACTCCAGACCCCCAGACGAAGTGACACTCATTTGGGATGAAAAACCAGCCTCCACAGTGGGCCGCCGCCTTAAGCCTCAGCCCCAGGACTCCAATAGCCTTGCTTCCTGAGACCTGGGGCCAATGATCAGACCTTTCCTCTGGGAGGGAAAGAGGAGAGACTGAGGACAGAAGAGCCATGTGCATGAATCCAATGGGCCTTGCCACACTCCAAACTGTCACACACACCCATACACATACCACATGCATGCACCTTTCTGGAGCCAATTCCTAGAGATGGTTTATAATTATATGTCCGCTTACCTGAGCTTCATTCCTCTCTTTTAAAATAAATAGATGTTTTCTCATGGCTTATTTTTGTGAGTATTCTTTCCAAATGGAAGTAACTAATATATGTTCACCAAAGAGGGAAACAAAATTTATCTTTTACAAACTCCTACAAATTACATCAATTAATATCGATGAGAGAGAACCAAGATTCTGTCAATTTCTTCTATATAAGGAAACCATAAAATGCCTTTCTTTAAAACTGTCTTGGCAGTCTCCTTGGCCTTTGCATGTGGAGGGTGCATTCTCTTCCACAAATCCAGAGGGCTCTGGGATGAGTAGAAAGTGGTACCAGGGTTCCACATCAACTCCCACCACTTACCCGCTTCAGGACCTTGGGCAAGTCATTTCCCATCTGTGAGCTTTAGTTCTCTTCTCTGAATCAGGGTCATGGCATAACTGGCCTGGCTACCTGCCCAACTCACAGGGCCACCAGGATCATTAGAGGGTAAGGCCACCACTAGGGAATCACTGTGTCAATGGTTCATCACTAGCACTCTGTCCTATGACCCTCAAAGGGAGGGTGCTCGGCAGGGCCTCTGAGGTACATGGCTCAGGGACACCATTCACATCAAATATAGTATGAACAGTGACCCCTGGAGTTGTGCCACTGGGAGGAGGCCTGGCCTGTATCACAATTTGATGTGGACAGAGCTGCTTCTGGGATCTCACTCTTGGATAGCCTTTGGCTCTCTGTAAAGTGGTTTCAAATCAATTATTTTATCTATGCAGGCATCCTACAGGGAAAAGATTATTTTCATTATTATCTCCACTTTCTAGAAGAGGAAAGTAAGGATCAAAGAGGTTGAATGACTTACCCAAAGTGTACAGCTTATAAGTGACAAGTGTGGGAGCTTACGCCCAAGTGTTCAGGCTTCTGAAAGCTCTTCTCATGATCCAAATAAGCTTTGACTCGGGGTTGGCAAGGACAAGTGTGTGGACGACGCAGTTTTTCACATGTAAACTGAGAGGAAACCTTACCCATATGTTCGTTCATTTATTTATTCATCTAATATTTATTTAGTAAATATTAACTGGAGGCTTCTGCTGCACCAGGTGCAGCACTGAACTTTTCATATTCTTCATGTAAAATGGGGGTCAGTCAAATAAGACGTCACGTTTGCCCTTTTTTTTTTTCCTTCGGCTAGCATATAATCTTGCCGTCAGTTTCAGGACTTTGTTTTAGGATAACATCAACATCTGTTTGCAAGGGAAGGATTCTCTTCCAATTTTTCATCCTGTCTTCTTTTCTCTCTAATCTAATCGTGATTAAGAGCACAGACTCTGGACTCAAATTGTCTGGGCTCAAATCTCAACTCCACTACTTCCTAGCTGTGTGACCTTAGGCAGGTTACTTACCCTCTCTCTGCCTCTGTTTTCTCATGTGTAAAATGGGGTTTATATCAGTACCCACACCATAAGGTTGTGAGAAGAATTAAATGAGTTAGTATTGGCAAGGTGCTTAGAACAATGTCTGGCCCATGGTAAGTGCTATATAAGTATGTGCCATTATTACCATTATTGTCCTTGGGATGAGAAGGTGGGAAAGAAACGTGGAAATTCTCAGGAAAAACTCAGGGCAAGTGGGAAGTGGAGCAAACTGGTGTAATTAGATATAATCAGACAGCTTATTAAAGTATCTGCAAATATCCCAACCTCCACTGTAGGATACTGTTCCACTGCGGGAACAGATCCTGTAGAAACACAGATGTTTTCTGTCTGTCTTGCTTTTCATTCTTCAGTCATTGAAGATGAAACCCACCCGTTGATTGTTTTCCATTTTTGAAAGGAAACAATCAGAAGGGGCTGCTTTGGACACATGCTGTGCAGAGAGGAATAGATCAGCTCAGCAGGAGGACTGCACCTGTAACCGTCGTGCCTAGGGAAACACCTTGCCTGCCCTGCTCCTGCCCATCTGAGACATACATACATATGTATGTCACATGAATGTTCCCTTGGTCAAGGACACAAACTTAATTCATACAAGGAAGTACAACTCTTTTCTTTCATCCAGACGTTTAAGTCCCAGCTCAGTTGTTATCAGCATGATTTCTTCTTCTTGAATCCACCACCCCTGTGGAAATGAAGTGAGAGAAGTAGACTGCCCACGAGTGAGACGATTTGAGATTGAGTCCTGGTTACGGTACTGTGTAACCTTGAGCCAACGGTCTCCACTCTCTGCGCCTCTGTGCCCCATCTTAAGTAGAACTTAGAGTTTACGCTTAGCTCTGATGTTGGGGATAGTGGTGATGGGGCCGTTCAGTTCGCTTTGGGGAGGAAGGCATCTCCCATCCAGACTCACTCCAGTCTCCTGTAAGGCCGGAGTGATGACTCACTTCAGTGGACCGCGCCCCATCCCTGTGTCTGTGTGTGTCCCAGCCATCTCCTCTAGTCACCTGGGAGTCCCCTGACAATAAGGGCTACTCTGACTCCTCTCTCTGCCTTCACCTTCTCCTAAGTACTTGGTAAACATCTGTGGCATAAATGACTGAAAGAGCTAGGAGGAGGGTGTACTGCACAAGCCTAAACTGCGCTTGTTGTCTGTGTGACTTTGAGCCGAGGCTGTCTCCCACTCTGGGGCTCAGTTTCCCCACTTCTGGCATCCTACGACCCTAGGGATGCTTCTATAATAAATCTTCTATGTGTGATACGAATCCATGTCGACTCTTCCAGTGGCCTGGAAAGCCCTTTGTACGCACACGGAGTGTCACCTGGAGGAGACTGGCACTCTCTTCTGAGGTGGCCATGTCTCTGCTCTTACTCTTCTAGAGAGAGACTGACTCCTTTCTTGGAGTTCCACCACTTGACAGCAGCTCCCAACCCCCTGGACACATCGGCCCCATGGGCTCAGGGCATCTCCCACCCAAAATCCATTCTTCTTCCCTGACCTCTGACCCAAGCGGCTGAGTTGGGGGAGGCTGACAGACCAGTCAGTGACTGCATGTCAGAATCCCTAAGAACACGTGAACAAAAATACACAAAACTAAGCAAACCCCAGTCTCCACCGAATCCAACGTCCTGGTGATATGAACAGAGGTCTGTATAACATTCATAATGAAAGCTTTTTCACCCCAGTTGTTCTAGAACAGGGTAGAATATAGTCTTCCCTTCTCTCCCATGCCACCCCCTCAGAGTTCACTCTTGCCAAGACATGGCAACTGTGTTCTGTACTCAGAGATGAGGCACTGCCACCCTTCTGGGGAACCAGGTAAAAGAAAGTTGGGTTAGTCATGAATGTCACACTCTGTATTATATAACAGCTTTGGTCTTCATGCTGGTGGTCTCAGGTTGCAGAGGGCTGAGTTTTCACTACATCCCTGTGCAAAGTTTAATTAAAGTTTCCCAACAAAGACATTGTCTCCTGCTACAGTCCATGGAGATGTCTGCACCGGAAATTAATGGGAAGTTTTTTTTAAAAAACTGTTTATGAGAAGTGTACCACCTTCCTCCCATTTCAGGATGTCTAAGATGGATGTTTTCTTTGGGGGGTGGGAGAGGGGGGAGTAGGAAGAATTTGCGTGAAGAGGATTTTGGAATGCTCAAGAAGAGAGAGGTGATCTTGGCAACCCTGGGCATGAGGGAGCACAAAACCAGGAGTCTGCAGGGCTGAGCTCCAATTCTAGCTCCACAGCTAGCTTGTTGTAAGGCCCTGAGCAGGTTCTTTGGCTTTTTCAGCCTTTGATGGTCCCATCTGTGAGTCTCTCCTGCATGAAGTCTCAGGGAAAACACCATTTCCGGCAGAACAGTCTGTGATCTGTCATGTGCACTTATCCCTTCTGCAGGCCACCAATTTCATGGGGACAGTGCACATTCTCATTTCAGAAACAGCTCCTCTTCGGTCCTCAACTGGAGGCTTCTTGAAAACTTATGAGGTACGGCAGGCAAACAGCAAAATGGGAACTCATGGGTGCCCCCTAAATTGCCTATCAACAAAAAGGACGTTGCTCATACACGCTAAAGCACAGACGGAGAGCACCTGTCTTCCGTTCCCTAACCCTAACCCTAACTTTAACCCTAACCCTAACCCTAACTCTGCAGAATGAAACGAAACAAACAAAAACCATCCACACATCAACTCTCAAAACAGAAGCTATCCTAAAAGTGACTTCTACTAGAGGGAAGATTTTTCCATTTTTCTGTTTGGTGGTGGAGGCGGGGGGGCAGGGGAGGAAGGTGGCACATTCTCTAAATACTCTCCCGTGATGGGCAGTGATAGTTCCAAATGTGAGCAGCCTGGAGGGCTGGACAATGGGCCTGACTCATGTGCAGGAACCACCTCAAACTTCTTGGCACCCAGCAGTACCTCAGCAGCAACCCTCACAGCAAGCACAGTGAGGGCCACCTTCAAAAGTGCAGCCATTATCCCCAGATGGAGTCCTGAAAATGGCTCAGAGATTGCTCCTCTTAGACGGGAAGGCATCCAAGTGGAAAGGGGGTACTATGAGCCACACAGCTTCTGCACCTTTCTGTGTCAGAGGCCACTCTTCCTTTCCACTTTTCCCTCTCTCTGCCCTCTCTGTGCCTGGAATTAGATGCCCCAGGAAGATGGGTAGAGCAGAGGTGTTATCAGAGCATTTGCTTCATCTGTTTTATTCTCAAATTAGTACAGAACATGATAACTCAAGTGCTACCTTTCTAGTTAGCCAAGAAGGTTCTTCTAGAAGTGCCCATTTTTTTTATTAAGTCAATATTTGGGCTGTGTTGAAGTTGGCACAAACTGTAGGATGACTACCCAGCTTGAAGGAATCTATTAGGTTTTTTATTTTCCTAATTGATCTACGGGTGACACCAGGTTCATATATTTATACTCCTTTTTCTTCTGTGTGAAGCATAAATAATAGACTGTGATTCCCTGACTAAAGTTGAGAGCTAAGCAGGAAAGCAGGGCAAGTAGCAGGAGGAAGACGTGCTCAAGTTAGCGCTGTCGAGACCCGTAAGGAGGGAAAGATTCCAGACACTGCTCATACCTCAAAGCACTGACCTTTTGCTATGAATTAATCGTTTGGAGATCATATTTCTCATGTGCTTTACTCACAGGAGGAATTGATTAGAAGCTGAAATTAGTTGCAAACTGGGATTAACCATTTGCTTTTATACCATGGTTGAAATTTATTTTTTAGCTGTAGTTGCCTTAATGCTTTTATGCCAAGGTTTTTCTTTACTGTACTGCTAATTCCAGGAAATTCCCCACAGTGAATGGACATGTCTGCCCACTCAGTCACTCAAAAAAACATGAAGCCTGAAAGGCAATAAACTAAACACTGCCCTGGATTAGCAGAGCTTGGCCAGAGTAGAAAATGTTTAATTCCTAATCAGAAATGGATTGAATCACTCGAGAGAGGTTCAGGGATAAAGGCTGGAGCCGCTACAATGAGGGGTATTCACAGTCTGAAATGCAAACAACAACAGCAACACAACTGAAGGGGCTCAGTTCACAGCCAATTTAACCTGAAGCAAGAAGGCCAGGTGGTCACCCTGGAGTGGATGCACTTTTTGGCTGTCTTGGTATTGATGATGCGGAGTGTCCAGTCAGGGGAAGGCTGCACCCTCTGCACTGGCCAAAAGCCATTTGGAATATTGTGGGGTGTGCTATGAGCCACCCTTCTGGGGTGGGGAGCAGCCAGATGCAGCAAAGGTCCAAGAAAGTGTTTCTGAACATGTCAAAAAGGGTGAAAGATTCTGTGGGAAACCCCAAGTTGATTTCCACCCTTCTTTCTTTCTAAGGAGCTCATAATTTGTGCATGAGTTACAGGAATTCAGCATAGTGATACTGAATAGTACAAGGGAGGCCCAGAGAAAGTGCTGGGTGCACTCAGGGAGGGGTGCTCACTTCCACCTGGGGTCGTGGGGCTGGGGGCCCGGCCAGCTGCATGGAGAAGGGGCTTTGGTAATTGCTCTCTCCTCTGACCTCACACAGCCCATCGTTTATTCCTCTGCTCGGGCGCTCAGCAAGCTGGACTGCAATTGTCTGTTTATGTGTCTGTCTCTTCAATTAGACCTCGAGCCCTGAGAGGGCAAGGGGCACGCTTTGTTCAAATCCCCATTCCCAGGGCCAGACAGTCTCTGCACACAGAAGGGTCTCAGGAAAGCTTTGCTGAAAGAGCAGCACTTTGATTTTCTCCATAAGAAAGGAGGTGATTCATTCCATCCAGAGAAGCAGAGGATAGAAATATCTGTGTGTGTCCTTGGGCCATCTCCCCAACTGGACTGTCAACTCCTTTAACAAGGATTGTGCCCTCTTGTCTCTAAATTCCCTAAGTGCCCATCCTTGTGCCTGCCCAGGTCAGGAGCTCACTAGCATGGACTTCCAAGCCAATGGGATCCCTCCTCTTCCCACAAATTCAGAGAAACATGGATAAAACAAAACCAAATTCTGCTTTTAACACATAGTCAGCACCTCACAGATTACTGGCTTGTCACAAGAGGAAAAATGTAACTTTACAACAGAGGTATCAGGTTCACATTACCTTAACGTAGATCCCTAATAATGGGACAACCAGACCTTACGTTCCTTCTAATGTGATGCAACAGGAAGAATACAGCATCCCCTATGAAATATTCTTGCCAAAAATCAAGCCATTAAATGTGGCTTTCAATTTATAGAAAATAAGGAAGCAGAAGATTAAGGTAAACAATCACAAGGAAATAATCAGACAAAGCCAGAATATTAGACAATCTACAACACAACTAGCCTGGTTTCTTCCAAAAATCAGTGTTATAGGGTTTCTTCCAGATTAAAACAGAATAACAAGACTTAACAAAAATATAATATGTGATTCTTGACAGGATCTTGATTTTTTTTACAAATCTCAAACTTATTTACACATCTGGGGAAGATACACCTGGATTGCATAAGAGGATCTTGACTCTTTTTTAAAACGAGGTATAAAATGTAGTTTGGAAACAATTTGTGAAATTTAAATATTATTTGATAATAGGTTGATTTTCTTAAGCATGATGATGGTATTATGGTTATGTAGGAGAACATCTTTATTTTTAGGAGATGCAAACTGAAGTAATTCAGAGGAAGACACCATGATGACTGCAACTTATTTTGCACAGGTTCAGAAATCTAATAGATGAAGTAAACGTGGCCAAAAAAACACACTAAATCTACGGTGTAGGTCTTTGGGTATTTATTATACTATTCTCTCTACTTTTCTAAAAAAAAAAAAAACAAATGAAATATATGCCAAACTAAAAAATATACATGGAAATCTCCAGGCACCCCAAATATAGAGAAATATTAAACCCAGAGCAGTAAGGATAAGCTAATCCTGGAGTAGCCCTCAGAGAATTTGAACATGATATAGGTCCCAGGGGCTCAGTATTGGGTCCCAGACATAGAGAAGAGACATGGCGAAGAAGACACATCCATGTTAGGTAGGGGAGTTAGAACAGAGCCCTTTACATAAAGCCCAGAGTCTTGAAGTAACCTTATTCTTCACAGACTAGAAAATACATGACCATTCCAGAGAAGAAGTGAGGGAGCTTAAAGTCCATCCAAGCTTTGGATGGGGAAAATTTTTCCCCATGAAAAACCAAAACTCCAAATTCCACGCTTTTCATAGATATGGGGGTCAGAATTTATACTATTTGCATGGGACAGGGACCACAAGTCAAGACATTATTATAAAACTTGGTCTGGAACCATTGAAACCCCTGGGGACCTGGGCAAAAGAAAGCACCAAGCCAGTCTGCAGTGACTCTTTTACAAATCAGGACACATTATCCTCCAACATAATAAATAATGGCTTTACCCTAAAATGAAAATTACAAACTACACCAGAAAATAAACCTTCATAAGGGAGAGTCAGCAGACATAACAGATAAAAGTATCACTCTAAAATCTTGAAATATTAGAAAAATCTGAAAGAAATGGTAAAGTAAACATGTTTAAAATAATTGCAGAGATGAAAAATAAGCCATAGTGAAAGAACACGGCAATGCGGTAAAAGAAAAGTTGAAGAAGAACCGGGTAGAACTTCTTGAAATGAAGAATATAATTACTAAATTAAGTGTGTGAGATAGCAGATGGGACACTGATGAAGAAAGAAAAACTTAACTAATCGCCCAGAATGCCAGACAGAGATATAAAGAAATAGGAAATATGAAAATGTCATTAAGAACTTTAAAGAATAGAATAAGAAGGGTCAACATATCAAATGGGAGATCTAGGAGGAGAAGACATAGACAAGGAGATCTAACTATCTATCTATCTATCTATATATCTACCCATCCATCTATCTATTACCTATCATCTATCTATCTATCTATTGAGAAAATTTGATGTGATAAAGGCCAATAATTGAAATAAGATGCAAGTCATCAGATGGAAGAATCACACTGAGTCCTGAGTGGAATAAACAAAAACAAATTTGTCCCAAGACACATTATGATGAAATTTTAGGACATCGAAGAGAAGGAAAAAAATCTTAAAAGCTTCCAGAGAGAAAAAAATAAATCTTGCCCTCAAGGAAATGACAATTAGCCTGAATATACACTTCTCATTAGCACAAATACATGTCAAAAGGCAGGTGAATATCTTCAGGGAAAAAATATCAAACTTATTTCATACTCAATTTCATACTCAACTAAATTATCATTCAGAAGTGAAGAAAAATAAAAACATTAATTAGCAAATCAAGCCTCAATAGAATTAGCAAATCAATTCTAGCCATATACAAAAGGGTAATATATCATGCCCAAGTGGGGTTTATTCCAGGAATGAAAGGCTGGTTCAATATTCAAAAATCCATCAATGTAATTTACCACATTAACCAAATAAAAGGGAAAATAATATTATCACCTAAATAACTTTTTAAAGAAGCATTTGGAAAATCCAACACATATTCATTATTTAAAACAACAACAACTCAGCAAACCAGGGTAACATAGAATCTGATAAAGCCTATATATTCAGAACCAACAACAAACACTGCATTTAACGGTAAAATACTGAATGCTTTCCCCCTAAGATCAGGAACAAGGCCAATATGTCCATTCTAACCATTTCCACTTGATATTGCACTGGAGGTCTTAGGCAGTGCAAAATGGTGAGAAATATAAAAAACAAAAAGAATAGAAAAGTAGCAAAACTGTTTTTATCCACAGGCAGGAAGACTGTGTACACAAAAATTTCTAAGGCATCTAAAAAATCCTTATTAGAACTAATAAATGAATTTAGCAAACTCACAGATACAAGACCAAAATACAAAATTGTAGCAGCAGACAATACATAATAAACTAGCAACAAACAATTGGAAAACTACAATTTTTAAAATACCTTTTATAATAGTATCAAAAACGGTAAAATACTTAGTAATAAATTTAACAAAGAACTATGCCAGTCCTCCATGTTGCAACTATAAAGCATTACAGAAAAAAATTAAAGAGATCTAAATAAATTTAGAGATATACTATGTCCATGGATTGGAGCACTTAATATTATTAAGATACTATTTCTCCTCAAATTGATCTATAGATCCAACACCATCCTAATAAAAATTTCAACAGGCTTTTTGGGTAAAATTTAACAACTTTATTCTAAAATATATATGGAAATGTAAAGTACCTGGAACAGTCATACAAATAAAGACTGAGAGAGTTTACTGTTCATTCTTTACTTATTGAGAACATACTACATGACAGGGTATTCTACACAGTGGACACAAAACATTAAGACAAAGACATAGATCTTTGCTCAAAGACCTACTAAAATATGAACTTCAGCAAGAAAATTAAACTTAAGAAGAAAGGGTGGAGTTCAAGAAACAATGATAAGCTAAGAAACTGGTAAATATTTTGGTATAAAAGTACAGACTACGCAGAGTAATAGCAAATGAAAACGAATTGTGTTGCACTCATACATTGGATCCTACATTGGGCAGGTCCAGAAAAAAATTGGGAAGATTCAAGGATGGAAGGCCAAAAAGGGATTCTGGTCCAGTAAAGGAAATAAACAGGCAAACAGAGAAGTCCATTGGAGGTGCCGATACACATAGAGAGCCCGTAGGAGAAGAGAGTCTGTGCACCTGGAAAGGCACATTCAGTGAGGGCTTCATGAAGAAGTTGATGCTTCAGTACACTTAGGGAACTACAAGTTATTTAGATACAGCTGGAACATCAGGTTTAGATGATAGTGGGGTCAGGAGAAGAGAAAAGGCTGCACAGGAAGTAAGAGACCATATCATGGGGTGTTTTCTGTGTCAAGACAAGGGAGTTGCCCTTTAATCTTTAGTCTGAAAAGATTGTCTTGGCTCTCTGCTTTTGTGAATTTGAGATAAGGGTGGTTATATTTTGGCCTCTAGAATTCAAAATAATAATGAACACACACATTGCTTTAGAGTTTACAAAGCGCTATATACACAGTCTCTTACTTGATCTCACAGCAACACTGTGAGGTATAGAGTCCTCATTTTTGTGGTGAATAAACAGAATTACAGCAAAGTTACAGGATTTGGTCAAGGACATGGAATTTGTAAGTAGGTGATTTTGTCCTAGACTCTGGCATTTTAGATTCCCCCAGTCAGTGGGGGACAGTTCAGCACTGTCCCTATACTAAGGTGCCCCCTCCTAAACAACACTTACTTCAGGAAAGTGACAGGCTGAACCAGCAAGAATGTGTAAAGGACTGTTTCTGTTTTGAAGATGTTCATAGCTGAAGAATTCATGATCTCTTTAGGGGAACATTTTAGAGTTCTTGGAGAAAGTTCTCCTTTATGTCTAATCAAAATGAGGACTGCTTCAGTGAAAGCTCATTTCCTCTTATTTGATTTTTCATTAACAAAGGGAACACCTTGGTCAGGATCCTCCTTCTATCCAATTGCAGGAAAAATGAAGCATCGATGCTCTCAAGCGGACAGTTTCTCTTGCTATCTCATTGACTTTCTTCCCTTTATATCTGCACTTTCTTTTTAAACTGACTTCCAAGGCACTCTTCCCCCTTGTCATCTTGCTCTACGTTTAGGATTTGACATGTCCTTTCTTGGAGCAATTTCTGCACATCAATCAATCAATCATTAAATATCTCTGAAATACTCAGGCTATGCTTAACACTCCACATTCCTAAAAGAAGAAACTGACTTATTGTTAAGTGGCAGGAAGTATTAGACAAGTGGTAACAGACGTGTCACCACACACTCTAGATCAATTCCAGGTACTCTGAGTGGGTAAAAATCCCTCCTCAAGTTGGGGACCCTAAATTGGATAAAGTTGGATCCCAGGTGTTACATTAATGGAGCAGCAAACCATTCTGTATGATTTTCCCGCTGTATATTCAAGGATTCACAGTCACTTCTACTTGTAAACTGGCACTCTTTCATTCTCTTACAAAGTTCAGGAGTATTTCTTCTTGCAGAAAAATCGGTCACTTCTTCCTCCTCCCACCTAACTAGTTTCTTTTTTTTTAGCTCCCCTGTTTTGGGGAAGGATGGGCACTACCCTTGTCCCAATCCAAATGACAGAATCCTCAGGTAATCTTTTTTTCCCTCCTTTCACCTTTCTTTTTTTTCTTCCCTCTCTCCCTCTGTCCTCCCATCCCTCCTTCCTTCCTTTCTTCCTGTGATTCATTCATTCATCACACACTCATCAAGCACCATGTTGGAGGTATTAGAGGTACAGAGGTGGATCAGACAGGGTCCCTGCCCTTAATTTGCTTTTAGTCTCTAGGATAGACAAACAAGTAAGTAGACAGTGAGGATGTGATATGGTAATGCTGTGACTGGGGAAAGCTTGTGGCAGCTGTCAAGGTGAAGAAGGCAGAGTTCTTCCTCCTTGGGGCTCATAAGCTATTGAGGGAGACCACCAGGGACACAGATAACTGGGATCCCTGGCAGACTGTGGGAAGGGCCGTTAATAGGGACACAGACAAACAATGTGCCATGGAACCCAGGGAAAGCAGTGGTTCATTCCTACCAGGGGGAAATGGGAAGTCTGTAGCCCATAACACATTTCCGCTTTCTCTTTTGATGTTGACATACATTTTATTCCAAGATTCAGCAAAGTCTTGAAGAAATGACAAAGTGTGCCTGATTTGAGACAGCCTTTGTGGGTCGCTTTCGTGGAACACTATTCTTCACTTTATCTCCTGCTGTCATCTACTCATTCCAGCCTACACACAGGGGTCAGCTAAGCTGTGAGAATTGAGGGAGCCTGAGAGCCACATTTTCATAGTGGTCCATGTGTGGGGATTGGGGGAGCCTGGAAGTGACTCTCAGGGTAGTTGAAGCCTTGTTACAGGGATAATCTTGAGAATGGAATTTCTCTCTCTGTTACTCATCTGTCAGATAGCATTTCTTGCTTTCTTGTCATTGTCTTATCCCTGAATTGGATCTCAGTGACAGATGCCTGTCTCCGTCAGATGCAATAATAACATAATTAACATGGCAACAGGCAACTGGCATGATGAGAAGCAGTATGGTGCAGCTGTCAAGGCACCAGACTTCTGACTCTCACAGACCTGGGCTCACATCCCAGCTTCATCCCTGGCTGGCTGTGTGACCTTGGGTAAGTTACTTGACCTCTCTGTGCCTCATTTTCCTCATCCATCAAGAGGGGGTATTAGTGTCTACCTTAGGCAGTAATTGGAAAATTCTCTGGGATACGCATGCAAAATCTTTAGCAGAGTGCTTAATACATAGTGTACACAAGCTAGTGTTACCATTATTAGAACTATTCGCAATCCAGGGTGCAGCTGCCTGAGTTTTTACTTATTCAATTCTCACATTGTTCAGAGCTAGCCAACAGACCTTTCTTGCACTGGAATACAACTTTTTCACGACACACACTCCTCTTCTTGGTCTACATACTCTCCCTGGGCAATCTCTCTCATCTGCTCTCAGGGTTTCAACTACCATCTTCATGCTAGTGACTCTCAGATCTGTATTTTCAGTCCAGACCTCTCTTCTGAGAACCCAGATCCATATACTCAGCTGTCTTCTGGTCATCTTAACTCATGTGTCCCTTAAGCACCTCAAGCTCTTGTGCTCAAAGCTGAGCCCTACTTAAGGACTTCTCAGTCACTAGGGGAAACCTCACTTAAAAATTTTTTTTAATTGAAGTATAGTTGATTTACAATGTTTCAGGTATACAGCAAAGTGATTCAATTATACATAAATTTTCAGATTCTTTTCCATTATAGGTTATTACAAGATATTGAATATAGTTCCCTGTGTTATACAGTAGGTCCTTGTTGTTTATCTATCTTATATATAGTAGTGTGTATCTGTTGATCCCAGACTCCTAATTTATCCCTCCCCTACTTTTCTCTTTGGTTACCATAAGATTGTTTTCTATGTCTGTAGTTCTGTTTCTGTTTTGTAAATAAGTTCCCTTGTATCATTTTTTTAGATTCCAGATATAAGTGATATCATAAGATCTTTGTCTCTGTCTGGCTTACTTCACTTAGTATGATAATCTCTAGGTCCTTCCACGTTGCTGCAAATGGCATTATTTCATCTTTTTATGGCTGAGTAATATTCCATTGTATGTATATACCACATCTTATTTATCTACTTATCTGTCAATGGACACTTAGGTTGCTTCCATGTCTTGGCTACTGTAAAGAGTGCTGCTATGAACACTGTGGTGCATATACCTTTTAAAATTAGAGTTCTTGTCTTTTCTGGATATATGCCCAGGAGTGGGATTGCAGGATCTTGTGGTAGGTTTATTTCCAGTTTTTAAAGGAACCTCCATACTGTCCTCCATAGTGGCTGCACCAATTTACATTGCCACCGACAGTGTAGGAGGGTTCCCTTTTGTCCACACCCTCTCCAGCGTTTATTGTTTTTGACTTTTTGATGATGACCATTCTGACTAGTGTGAGGTGATATCTCATTGTAGTTTTGATTTGCATTTCTCTGATAATCAGCGATATCGGGCATCTTTACATGTGTCTCTTGGCCATCTGTATATTTTCTTTGGGGCAATATCTATTTATGTCTTCTGCCCCTTTTATGATTGGGTTGCTGTTTTTTCTTCTGATATTGAGTTGTATGAACTGTTTGTATATTTTGGAAATTAAGCCCTTGTCAATCACGTCATTTGCGAATATTTCCCCTTAGCCCATAGGTTGTCTTTTTATATTAAATCCTCGCTTTTTACTGAGGCAATTAAGTGAGAGCTCAAAGAGGAAGTGGCTTATGAATTGAGACTTCAGATAAGGATGTGATTTGATTTAGACTTGGTGAGAGGAAAGGGAAATCATTCAAGTGAAAGACAAGTGAGCAGAAGCAGGAAAGCTTCACGGTGTACAGTAAGGAGCCAGGCTTGGTTATGTATCTCCAAATCTTCCTTCTTAATATTCTATTTCACTCTTTAGCAAATACCTAGCTCCTGATAACTGTCTCCACCTCTAGATGTTTGAAAGCTGCGTAAAATCATAGACTGATGCTGAGATGGCTGGGGCCAGACTGGAATGAACCAGTTCTTCCCCAACTATGATTCATCGTCTAAGGACCTCATGGGCCACACTGTCATCCCCCTTCCCTGGTCTAATGACATTGAGGTTAATAGAAAGACCTTGTCCCCATTGCTGTGCAATACCATCCATGAATAGCACTTAATAATCCTTGCTGAAGTGAGTACCCCATTTTAAAAGAAATAAGTATGGAAATTGGGTTGTATTTCTGTGAACCTCATGTATAAAGTGAAGGACAAACTGCTTGAGTGATAACTACCGTTGTTTACCACGTACCTAATAAGTACCAAAGCTGCCCTGTCTTTTACAGTGATGGGTATGGTCTCAGGCACAATGGTAATGCGTAAGCCAGGTGCAAATATTTTTAATTGTTTGAATTCCATTAAGCCATCTACTATTTTGCAAAGAACTGACTTGGGACCAGCCTGGAACTGACTGCTGTTCAGTTGGTTGATGAGACAGCCTGACAATGCATTGGAGGTACATTGCTGTTACACATACAGATGAGCTACAGAGGCCAAGAAAGTCCACGGCATTCTTTCCAAGAGGAAGAGACTAGTCCTTTCACTGTTGGATGAATGCACAACAAATGACTACAGTTCTTTCCATATCAATGATCCCCAAAGGCTAGAGTTATCTGGCTAGCTAACTCCAGGGGGTGGTGAGCTCCCTGCCATTGAAGAGACCAAGCCCAGGTTGGTGAACCACATGGTAGGAACCTTAGGAGGGGACTCAAGCATCTGAAGGGTATGACCTTTTGTTTACCTAAGACTGTACAATTATGTGACTGCATTAGTTTCTAACAATCAATTGCACACTTGTGAAAATCTCCTCCTCTAAAGAAGAGCATCTGTAAAATGGTTATTAGCTGTTTTTTTTCAGGTCCAGACACAGATTGAAACAGGGCTTCTGGGAGCAATTAGACAAATGGGGGAATTCTTGTGTGGCTTAGGCCTTAAATCCTTTGGGATCTCACTTCTTGGGCCTTTTCTTTTTAATATTGTGTGCTTGTTTGTGTCCTTTTTATTTGGCTGAAGATAGGAGCAAGTGGGGGCCAGTTCATCCCCCAGGAGCAGGAAATTAGAAAATTGGGTGCTGGCTTTAGGATTAACTGTCTCTTGAGGCCCAGATTCCCCAGCGACTCATCTATCTCTTGGCCATGCTGCTGGCCTCCTACCCAGGAGTTCTTCCAGAGGAAAAATCTGTCTGACAGTGAAAATTGGAGAGCTGTGCCACAAGTTTTCCATCTGTAAACTGGGTATATCCCCTCCAGCTTTGTCACTTTGTGGTTCTATATTTTTTAAAAATTTGCAGGGTTTCAAGCTCCCAGCAGCTGTATGATTCTGCCTGGTTATAGTACAAATCTTAAAATACCTCTGTTCCTATGTTCCAGGTGATGGATGCTATACTGTAGCAAATTGGTTTGCTTGTTTCTTCCCTTCCTCTCCTCCCACCCCATCTCTTGCTCTCTCTCCTTTACTCTCTCTCTCCCTTTCTTTCTCTGAAGATCAGTATTTCCTTTGGATGTCAACAATGGGTTTACAATTTTAATTTCATGTTTTCCTTTCAGATAGTACATGGGAAAGAGAGTCTTGCATCCTTCAAGGAATTCCCCCTAATTGACTGAGGGGTGGGTGAATTCAGGCTGTCATTGCCTGACATATGCCAATAAAAAGCCAAGGACGAGACAAAAAACCCAGTAGATGGCTGACATCTCTCCAGTGGTGCACATGAGGAATTATACATCCAAGCAGGAAAGACACGCCTGTATGAGAAGTCCAAGTTATTCCATAGGAAAGGATCTAAAACTAACATGGAGGGATTTGGGTCCAAAAGATTGAGGCAATGGGAAACACAGTAGAGAGAGAATAGAACAGCCTCTGTGAGGGGTAAGCACCTCTCTCCACCCAGCCACCTGTTCCACTGACTCTTATTGAAATGCCCGTATGTTTTACTCCTTGAAGCCAATGTTCTCTTTTGTTCATGTTATGAGCATATACTCCTGCTACATGAAGCCATAGAATTTCAGAACTACAGGGATAATGTCCTCTACTCCAGCGTTTTTCAAACTTTGCGCGATGACCCACTAAAGGATCGTAAAATTAATTTAGTGGGCGATGATCAGCAATTTTTAAAAAGTAAAATATAATGAAAGTATCAGATTGATATTATTCTGTTTCATGGAGTTTATTATATTTTTACATACATGTAGGTGTGCATTGGGTCATGATGTACAGTTTATTTCTTACAGTGAGTGGTGTATCAGTTATTATTGCTGCATACAAATTCAACAAGCATTTGTTATCTCACCATTTCTGAGGGTCAGAAATTTAGGGGTAACTGAGCTTAGATGGCTCTCCTTCAGGATCTCTCATGAGGTTTCAGTCAAGTTGTCAGCCAGGGCTGTGATCACCTGAAAACTTGATTGCGACTGGAGGATTTGCTTCCAAGATGGCGCACTCACATGGCTAGAAAGTTGGTGATGGTTAATTGGCTGACGGCCTCATTCTTTGCTGGGTGGTCCTTACTACAGAGTGGCTTTAGTGCCCTTGCAATATGGTGCTGGCTTCCCCCAGAAGAAGCAATCCAAGACAGCAAGGAAGAAATGGCAATGTGTCTTATGACTTAGCTTCAGAAATCACATACCATCATTTTTGCCATATTTGGCTGGTAATACAGACCAGCATTGATACAATGTTGGAAGCAACTATATAGGGGTGTGAATACCAACAGATGAGGCTTATTAGGGGCCATCTTGGAGGTGGCTACCAAAATTGGGGTCAAAAAAGTTTGAGAACCTGACTGTCCAAACACCTACTTTATGCAGAAATCTCTAATTATCAACAAACCCTGAAGACTGACCATTCATATGTAGGTTTTCCTGTTGTAATTACATGATACTTACAGAGTTAATGTGGCATGTATTCGGTGATTAATGAGCACTTACTGAGGCCACTTACTATAAGCACAAATAGTAAGTGGCCTAAATAAATCGTTATAATGAACACGACTTTCAGCCAGTGTTTTATAGCTTGATTATTACAGTGGCCTCCTAACTGGTCTCCCTGCTTCCATCCTTGCCCCCATCAGTCACTTCACAACACAGCAGCCAGAGCAGCTTACCTACTTAGTTACCTATTTATTTTACTTTTTGTGATGAACGTTTTCAAACACATAATGAACCCTCATATATCCATTACCCAGCTTCAACATTTATTAACTTCTTGTTGTTCTTGTTTGCAGACACCTTTCTCTCTTTGTGTTTCTATGTCTGTCTGTCGCTTTTGGCATGTGAGTCTCTCTCTCTGTCTCTCTGTCTCTCTCTCTCTCACACACACACATACACACGGGGTTTGTTATTATTGCAGTTGTTGCTTGGCTGCAGTATTTTAAAGCAAATCTCAGACATTATATCATTTCACTTGTAAGTACTTCAGGACGTATCTCTAATAGATAAGAACATTTTTGAAAATCATAACCACAATCCTGTGATCACAGCCAATAAAATTAACAATAATTCCTTATTATTATCTAATACTCCATTCATATTCATTTTTCCTTGATTGCCTAAATGTCTTTTTTACAGTTGGTTTGTTCAAATCAGGATCCTACTGTACTACATTTAGCTGGTATTCTTCTTAAGTCTCTTTTAATCTATAATAGCTATCTGTCCTTTTTTCATGTTATTCACTTATTTAAGAAACTGGGTCATTTATCTTATAGAATTTCTTGCTTTCTGAATTCAGTAGATCATGCATTTTAAGGTATTTATTCTTCTTATTTCCTGTAAATTAGTGATAAAGCTAGAGGCATGATTAGAATTGGGATTCATTATTTTTTCAAGAGTATTTAAGGGATTTTATCATAAATTTGTGAGATTTTATTTATTAGTTATGTTTCAATCCATTGCAAGTAATTATTTTTTTTTATGTTAAAAGCGTCCTAGTTTTGGTCAATGGGAACCTCTTCAAGTTGGATGTCTGTAGAATTTATAATGTTCCGTTTTTCATTCCTGATATAGGTTATTTGTGCCTTCTCTCTTTTTTTCTTGATCAGTCTTTATTCATTCTGTCCACTGTATGCTTCTTTTCTGCTTCATTAATTTCTTCTTAACTTTATTATTGCTTCCTTCTATATTCTTTGCACTTGATTTTCTCTTTATTTTCTGGCCTTGATGCATGTTTAATTTCTAGACTTCTTTTGTAGTATGTGCATTTAAGGCTACAATTTTCTTCTAAGCATGGCTTTAGCTGCATCCCACAAGTTTTAATATGCCAAGTTTTAATAGTCACTCACTTAAATGTTTTCTAATTTCCCTCATTATTTCTTTTTTAAATTCAGGTTATTTAGAATTGTGTTTCTTAATTTTTAATCATATGGGGACTTCTTTTTTTTCATATCTGGCTTAGTTCCATCATAATAAGAGACCATATCCAATATTATTTCAAGCTTTTGAAATTTTTTGAGATTTGCTTTATGGTTCTACACATGGCGTATTTTGGCAAATATTTCACATGCACCTGAAAAGAATGTGCATTCCGCAGTTGTGTAACTTGTTCCACCTATGCCGATTATGGCAGGTTCTTAAGCCTGTCATTCAAATCTAGTATACTTTTACTGATTTTATTTTGTTTTGTTATTCCATTAGTTGCTGAGAAATGTATTAAATTCTCCTGCTATGACTGTGGATTTGTCTATATCTCCTTATAGTTCTATAGTTTTCGCTTGGTATATATTTGAGGCTATGTTAATAGGTACATGCAAGTTTAGAATTCTGTGTTATGCTCTGCATAGTGTCTCTTTTTCCACCCTTTTATTTTCAATCTTTCTATATCCTTCATTTTAAAGTGTCGTTTGTGAGCAAGTTTTTTTCTCCCATTCTGACAACTTTCATATTTTAATTGGGGTATGTAGACCAACTAAATTACATTTAAAGTAATTGCTGATATTTTCAGGTTTAAATCTTGCTATTACTATTTATTTTTATTTGTTCTGCTTTTTACTCTCTTGTGTTGTCCTTTTATAAAAAATGTTTTTGATTAAAACATAGCCTACATACAGAAAAGATTACAGCCCATAAGCTTAATGAATTATCATTTCATACCCTTGTAGCTATCATCCAGGACCAAAGAAACTTACCAGCAAACCAGAAGCTGCTCTCATGACCCCTCCTAATCACCGCACCTCCTCCTTTCTCCCCCAAAGTAACCACTATCCTATTTTCTAATATCATAGATCAGTTTTGCCTACCTTCGAACCTTAAATATATTAATTAATAACTACTCAGCCTAGCTTCTTTTGTTAAATTTTTGTGAGTTCAGTGATGTTGTTCTGTGTAGCCACAGTTTATTCATTTTCATTGCTGTATATATCAATACATTTTTGAAATTTTCCTTATCTGTGAAATTCTGAAGTCTTGGAAACACTGATCTATGCATACTTGATATAGGAAGACTTTTTCCCCCTTAACTTTTTATTTTTATATTATTTCAAACTTACAGAAAAATTACAAGAATAGTTCAAAGAATTCCTGTATACCCTTCAGCCAAAGTAACTAATTGTTAACATTTCATCACATTTATTTTATCACTCTTGTTCTCTCTCTCCCTCCCCATCTCTCCCCCTCCCTGTGTATTTTTATTAGTTCATTTCCCCCTCTGAAGTTTGTAGATGTTCATTCACTACTCTTTTTTTTATTGTGGTAAAGTATACATCACAAAACTTTACCATTTTCACCGTTTTTAAGTGTACGGCTAAGTGGCATTAAGTACATTCACATTGTTGTACAACTCACTACTCTTTTAGTGGTTGCCCTGGAGCTATCACTTTGAGACATCAAAGACTAGCATTATTGCCTACTTGTACTACATTATGGACAAAATAATGACCTTAGAACACACTAATTTTATTTACTCTTGTCCCACCTTTTGTGCTACTGCTGTCCTATATTTCAACTATGTACATGTTTTAAATGTTGTAGGATTTTGCTATTACTGTTTTATAGAGTCCATCTTAATTTTGATTTACCCATACATTTACCTTTCCTGTTGCTCTGTACCTCTGTGTTTCCATCTGTGTTCAGTTTTTTTCTGCCTAAAGTATTTCCTTTAGGTTTTTCCTTTAGTGCATTTTTGTTTGTGATAAATGTTCTCAGGTTTTTTTTTTAAGTCTCCATTTCACCTTCATTTTTTTCCACCTTCAGTTTTGAAGGAAACTTTGTTTTATATCAAATTTGAGGTTGACAGTTTTTCCTTTCAAGGCTTTGAAGATGTCATTCCCTTTTCTGCTGGCTTTCAGTATTTCTGTTGAGAAGTCTACTATGAGGCTTATGATTGTTTCTTTGAGGCAATGCATCTTTTTTGATCATTTTTAATATTTCAGTTTGTCCTTGGCTTTCAACAAAAAGAAAATCAACAGAAAGAAAACTTGGTTTCAAGTTTTATTATGATGTGCTTAGGAAGGGTTTTCTTTGTATTTTTCCTGGGGTCCATGGTGCTTCTTGAATCTGTAGCTTGATGATTTTTGTCAGCTTTGGAAAATTCTTAGATATTATTTCTACAAATACTTTTTATGTTCCATTGTCTCTCTCCTTCTGGAAAATAAGGCATAGAGCATTTTAACCATGGCCTGTATTTCTCTTACACACTTTTCTGTATTCTTCACCCTTTCATTTTTTGTGTATGCTTCAGTATGAATTTTTTTCCTTCTAGTTTTCCTTCCATTTTACTGACCTTCCTTCAGCTATATCTAATCTGCTGCTACACCTGTGGATGGCACAGTTAATTCTTTATTATTGTATTTTTTAGTACTAGAATTTCCATTTAATTCTTCTATATGATTCTCAGTTCTCTGTTGGTAATCTTTAGTCATGTGACGACATTTAGCCATGTGATTTCTTGGACCTATTAATCACAGTTATTTTAAAATCCACGTCTGGTAGCTCTGAAATCTGTATCTTCTGTGGGTCCATACCTATTGTTTATTTTTTTTTTTTTTTTTTTTTTTTTTTTTTTAAACATCTTTATTGGGGTATAATTGCTTTACAATGGTGTGTTAGTTTCTGCTTTATGACAAAGTGAATCAGTTATACATATACATATGTTCCCATATGTCTTCCCTCTTGCGTCTCCCTCCCTCCCACTCTCCCTATCCCACCCCTCCAGGCTGTCACAAAGCACCGAGCTAATATCCCTGTGCCTTGCGGCTGCTTCCCCCTAGCTATCTACCTTACTACGTTTGTTAGTGTGTATATGTCCATGACTCTCTCTCGCCCTGTCAAAGCTCACCCCTCCCCC
>NW_021703779.1:125232917-125420215 GCF_005190385.1 Monodon monoceros
CTCTAATGATTAATGATGTTGAGCATTCTTTCATGTGTTTGTTGGCATTCTGTATATCTTCTTTGGAGAAATGTCTATTTAGGTCTTCTGCCCATTTTTGGATTGGGTTGTTTGTTTTTTTGTTATTGAGCTGCATGAGCTGCTTGTAAATTTTGGAGATTAATCCTTTGTCATTTGCTTCATTTGCAAATATTTTCTCCCATTCTGAGGGTTGTCTTTTGGTCTTGATTATGGTTTCCTTTGCTGTGCAAAAGCTTTGAAGTTTCATTAGGTCCCATTTGTTTATTTTTGTTTTTATTTCCATTACTCTAGGAGGTGGGTCAGAAAGGATCTTGCTGTGATTTATGTCATAGAGTGTTCTGCCTATGTTTTCCTCTAAGAGTTTGATAGTTTCTGGCCTTACATTTAGGTCTTTAATCCATTTTGAGCTTATTTTTGTGTATGGTGTTAGGGAGTGATCTAATCTCATACTTTTACATGTACCTGTCCAGTTTTCCCAGCACCATTTATTGAAGAGGCTGTCCTTTCTCCACTGTACATTCCTGCCACCTTTATCAAAGATAAGGTGTCCATATGTGCGTGGGTTTATCTCTGGGCTTTCTATCCTGTTCCATTGATCTATCTTTCTGTTTTTGTGCAAGTACCATACTGTCTTGATTACTGTAGCTTTGTAGTATAGTCTGAAGTCAGGGAGCCTGATTCCTCCAGCTCCTTTTCTTGTTCTCAAGATTGCTTTGGCTATTCGGGGTCTTTTGTGTTTCCATACAAATTGCGAAATTTTTTGTTCTAGTTCTGTGAAAAATGCCAGTGGTAGTTTGATAGGGATTGCATTGAATCTGTAGATTGCTTTGGGTAGTAGAGTCATTTTCACAATGTTGATTCTTCCCATCCAAGAACATGGTATATCTCTCCATCTATTTGTATCATCTTTAATTTCTTTCATCAGTGTCTTATAATTTTCTGCATACAGGTCTTTCGTCTCCTTAGGTAGGTTTATTCCTAGATATTTTATTCTTTTTGTTGCAATGGTAAATGGGAGTGTTTTCTTGATTTCACTTTCAGATTTTTCATCATTAGTATATAGGAATGCCAGAGATTTCTGTGCATTAACTTTGTATCCTGCTACTTTACCAAATTCATTGATTAGCTCTAGTAGTTTTCTGGTAGTATCTTTAGGATTCTCTATGTATAGTATCATGTCATCTGCAAACAGTGACAGCTTTACTTCTTCTTTTCCGATTTGGATTCCTTTTATTTCCTTTTCTTCTCTGATTGCTGTGGCTAAAACTTCCAAAACTATGTTGAATAAGAGTGGTGAGAGTGGGCAACCTTGTCTTGTTCCTGATCTTAGTGGAAATGCTTTCAGTTTTTCACCATTGAGGATGATGTTTGCTGTGGGCTTGTCATATATGGCCTTTATTATGTTGAGGAAAGTTCCCTCTATGCCTACTTTCTGCAGGGTTTTTATCATAAATGGGTGTTGAATTTTGTCGAAAGCTTTCTCTGCATCTATTGAGATGATCATATGGTTTTTCTCCTTCAATTTGTTAATATGGTTTATCACATTGATAGATTTGCGTATATTGAAGAATCCTTGCATTCCTGGAATAAACCCCACTTGATCATGGTGTATGATCCTTTTAATGTGCTGTTGGATTCTGTTTGCTAGTATTTTGTTGAGGATTTTTGCATCTATGTTCATCAGTGATATTGGCCTGTAGTTTTCTTTCTTTGTGACATCCTTGTCTGGTTTTGGTATCAAGGTGATGGTGGCCTCGTAGAAGGAATTTGGGAGTGTTCCTCCCTCTGCTATATTTTGGAAGAGTTTGAGAAGGATAGGTGTTAGCTCTTCTCTAAACGTTTGATAGAATTCACCTGTGAAGCCATCTGGTCCTGGGCTTTTGTTTGTTGGAAGATTTTTAATCACAGTTTCAATTTCAGTGCTTGTGATTGGTCTGTTCATATTTTCTATTTCTTCCTGATTCAGTCTTGGCAGTTTGTGCATTTCTAAGAATTTGTCCATTTCTTCCAGATTGTCCATTTTATTGGCATAGAGTTGCTTGTAGTAATCTCTCATGATTATTTTTATTTCTGCAGTGTCAGTTGTTACTTCTCCTTTTTCATTTCTAATTCTATTGATTTGAGTCTTCTCCCTTTTTTTCTTGATGAGTCTGGCTAGTGGTTTATCTATTTTGTTTATCTTCTCAAAGAACCAGCTTTTAGTTTTATTGATCTTTGCTATCGTTTCCTTCATTTCTTTTTCATTTATTTCTGATCTGATTTTTATGATTTCTTTCCTTCTGCTAGCTTTGGGGTTTTTTTGTTCTTCTTTCTCTAATTGCTTGAGGTGCAAGGTTAGGTTGTTTATTCGAGATGTTTCCTGCTTCTTAAGGTGGGCTTGTATTGCTATAAACTTCCCCCTTAGAACTGCTTTTGCTGCATCCCATAGGTTTTGGGTTGTCGTGTCTCCATTGTCATTTGTTTCTAGGTATTTTTTTATTTCCTCTTTGATTTCTTCAGTGATCACTTCATTATTAAGTAGTGTATTGTTTAGCCTCCATGTGTTTGTATTTTTTACAGATCTTTTCCTGTAATTGATATCTAGTCTCATGGCGTTGTGGTCAGAAAAGATACTTGATACAATTTCAATTTTCTTAAATTTACCAAGGCTTGATTTGTGACCCAAGATATGATCTATCCTGGAGAATGTTCCATGAGCACTTGAGAAAAATGTGTATTCTGTTGTTTTTGGATGGAGTGTCCTATAAATATCAATTAAGTCCATCTTGTTTAATGTATCATTTAAAGCTTGTGTTTCCTTATTTATTTTCATTTTGGATGATCTGTCCATGGGTGAAAGTGGGGTGTTAAAGTCCCCTACTATGAATGTGTTACTGTCGATCTCCCCTTTTATGGCTGTTAGTATTTGCCTTATGTATTGAGGTGCTCCTATGTTGGGTGCATAAATATTTACAATTGTTATATCTTCTTCTTGGATCGATCCCTTGATCATTATGTAGTGTCCTTCTTTGTCTCTTGTAATAGTCCTTATTTTAAAGTCTATTTTGTCTGATATGAGAATTGCTACTCCAGCTTTCTTTTGGTTTCCATTTGCATGGAATATCTTTTTCCATCCCTTTATTTTCAGTCTGTATGTGTCTCTAGGTCTGAAGTGGGTCTCTTGTAGACAGCATATATAAGGGTCTTGTTTTTGTATCCATTCAGCCAATCTGTGTCTTTTGGTGGGAGCATTTAGTCCATTTACATTTAAGGTAATTATCGATATGTATGTTCCTATTCCCATTTTCTATATTGTTTTGGGTTCGTTATTATAGGTCTTTTCCTTCTCTTGTGTTCCTTGTCTAGAGAAGTTCCTTTAGCATTTGTTGTAAAGCTGGTTTGGTGGTGCTAAACTCGCTCAGCTTTTGCTTGTCTGTAAAGGTTTTAATTTCTCCATCAAATCTGAATGAGATCCTTGCTGGGTAGAGTAGTCTTGGTTGCAGGTTTTTCTCCTTCATCACTTTCAGTATGTCCTGCCACTCCCTTCTGGCTTGTAGGGTTTCTGCTGAGAGATCAGCTGTTAACCTTATGGGGATTCCCTTGTGTGTTATTTGTTGTTTTTCCCTTGCTGCTTTTAATATGCTTTCTTTGTATTTAATTTTTGACAGTTTGATTAATATGTGTCTTGGCGTATTTCTCCTTGTATTTATCCTGTATGGAACTCTCTGTGCTTCCTGGACTTGATTAACTATTTCCTTTCCCATATTAGGGAAGTTTTCAACTATAATCTCTTCAAATATTTTCTCAGTCCCTTTCTTTTTCTCTTCTTCTTCTGGAACCCCTATAATTCGAATGTTGGTGCGTTTAATGTTGTCCCAGAGGTCTCTGAGACTGTCCTCAGTTCTTTTCATTCTTTTTTCTTTATTCTGCTCTGCAGTAGTTATTTCCACTATTTTATCTTCCAGGTCACTTATCCGTTCTTCTGCCTCAGTTATTCTGTTATTGATCCCATCTAGAGTACTTTTAATTTCATTTATTGCGTTGTTCATCGTTGCCTGTTTCATCTTTATTTCTTCTAGGTCCTTGTTAACTGTTTCTTGCATTTTGTCCATTCTACTTCCAAGATTTCGGATCATCCTTACTATCATTATTCTGAATTCTTTTTCAGGTAGACTGCCTATTTCCTCTTCATTTGTTAGGTCTGGTGCATTTTTATCTTGCTCCTTCATCTGCTGTGTGTTTTTTTGTCTTCTCATTTTGCTTATCTTACTGTGTTTGGGGTCTCCTTTTTGCAGGCTGCACGTTCGTAGTTCCCGTTGTTTTTGATGTCTGTCTCCAGTGGCTAAGGTTGTTTCAGTGGGTTGTGTAGGCTTCCTGGTGGAGGGGACTAGTGCCTGTGTTGTGGTGGATGAGGCTGGATCTTGTCTCTTTAGTGGGCAGGTTCACGTCTGGTGGTGTGTTTTGGGGTGTCTGTGGCCTTATTATGATTTTAGGCAGCCTCTCTGCTAATGGGTGGGGTTGTGTTCCTGTTTTGCTAGTTGTTTGGCATAGGTTTTTTAGCACTGTGGATTGCTGGTCGTTGAGTGAAGCTGGGTGCTGGTGTTAAGATGGAGGTCACTGGGAGATTTCCGCCGTTTAATATTATGTGGAGCTGGGAGGTCTCTTGTTGACCAGTGTCCTGAAGTTGGCTCTCCTACCTCAGAGGCAGAGCCCTGACTCCTGGCTGGAGCACCAAGAGCCTTTCATCCACACGGCTCAGAATAAAAGGGAGAAAAAGTCGAGAGAAAGAATTAGTAGAAGTATGAGGAAAGAAAGAAGGAAAGGAGGAAAGGAAGGAAGGAAGAAAGAAGCAAAGAAGGAAAGACAGGAGGGAGGGAGGGAGGAAGGAAGGAAGGAAGGAGGGAAAGAAGGAAAAAAGACAGAAAGAAAGAAGATACAGTAAAAATAAAATAAAGTATAATATAGTTATTGAATTAAAAAATATTTAGAAAAAAGAAAAAAAAAAAAAAGGGACGGATAGAACCTTAGGACAAATGTTGGAAGCAAAGCTATACAGAGAAAATCTTACACAGAAGCATACACATACACCTTCACAAAAAGAGGTAAAGGGGGAAAAATCATAAATCTTGCTCTCAGAGACTACCTCCTCAATTTGGGGTGATTCGTTGTCTAAAGGAGGGAAGGAAGGAAAGAAAGAAAGAAAGAACGAAGGTAGAGTATAATAAAGTTATTACAAATAAAATTAATTATTGAGAAAAAAAATTTTTTTTTAAAAACCATGGACGGATAGAGCCCTAGGACAAATGGTGGAAGCAAGAGTATACAGACAAGATCTCACACAGAAGCATACACGTACACATTCACAAAAAGAGGAAAAGGGAAAAAAATCATAGATCTCGCTCCTAAATTCCACCTCTTCAATTTGGGATCATTCCTTGTCTATTCAGGTATTCCATAGATGCAGCGTATATCAAGTTGATTGTGGAGCTTTAATCCGCTGCTTCTGAGGCTGCTGGGAGAGATTTCCCTTTCTCTTCTTTGTTCTCACAGCTCACAGGAGCTCAGCTTTGGATTTGGCCCTGCCTCTGCGTGTAGGTCGCTGGAGGGCGTCTGTTTTTTGCTCAGACAGGACAGGGTTAAAGGAGCCGCTGATTCGGGGGCTCTGGCTCACTCAGGCCGGGGGTGGGGGGCGGAAGGAGGGGCACTGCGTGCGGGGCGGGCCTGCGGCGTCAGAGGCGGCGTGACGTTGCGGCAGAGGCCGGCGTGATGTTGCACCAGCCTGAGGTCCGCCGTGCGTTCTCCCGGGGAAGTTGTCCCTGGTTCCCGGGAACCTGGCAGTGGCGGGCTGCACAGGCTCCGCGGAAGAGGGGTGTGGAGAGTGACCTGTGCTCGCACACAGGCCCCTTGGTGGCGGCAGCAGCAGCCTTAGCGTCTCCCGCCCGTCTCTGGGGTCCGCGCTTTTAGCCGCGGCTCGCGCCCGTCTCTGGGTCCGCGCTTTCAGCCGCGGCTCGCGCCTGTCTCTGGGGTTCGCGCTTTTAGCCGCGGCTCGCGCCCGTCTCTGGGTTTCGCGCTTTTAGCCGCGGCTCGCGCCCGTCTCTGGAGTTCCTTTAAGCAGCGCTCTTAAACCCCTCTCCTCGCGCACCAGGAAACAAAGAGGGAAGAAAAAGTCTCTTGCCTCTTCGGCAGGTGCAGGCTTTTCCCCGAACTCCCTCCCGGCTAGTCGTGGTGCACTAACCCCTTCAGGCTATGTTCAAGCCGCCAACCCCAGTCCTCTCCCTGCGCTCAGTCCAAAACCGAAACCGAGCCCCAGCTCGCAGCCCCGCCCGCCCCGGCGGGTGAGCAGACAAGCCTCTCGGGCTGGTGAGTGCCGGTCGGCACCGATCCTCTGTGCGGGAATCTCCCCGCCTTGCCCTCCGCACCCTGTTGCTGTGCTCTCCTCCGCGGTACCGAAGCTCCCCCCTCCGCCTCCCGCAGTCTCCGCCCGCGGAGGGGCTTCCTAGTGTGTGGAAACTTTTCCTCCTTCACAGCTCCCTCCCACTGGTGCAGGTTCCGTCCTTATTCTTTTGTCTCTGTTTTTTCTTTTTTTCTTTTGCCCTACCCAGGTACGTGGGGAGTTTCTTGCCTTTTGGGAGGTCTGAGGTCTTCTGCCAGCCTTCAGTAGGTGTTCTGTAGGAGTTGTTCCACGTGTAGATGTATTTCTGGTGTATCCGTGGGGAGGAAGGCGATCTCCGCGTCTTACTCTTCCGCCATCTTCCCAACTCCGACCCTATTGTTTATTTTTTGCCTCTTGGCCAGGTGATTTTTATCTCCTTGTATACTTGATAATTTTTTATTGAATGCTAGACATTATATATGAATATATAAAGAGAAAATCTGAGGAACTGGATGATGTCATCTTCCTGGAGAGAGGTCTACTTTGACTTCCTGCAGGTAGTGTGTGTAGGAGCAGATCAGTTAAGCCTAGAGAGGTACTGAGCCAACTCAAAACTGGCCTTCAATATTTGTGAGGATTGGTAACTTTCTTGTTCACTCCTAATCCTAATTTTAGCCCTTTGGGGATCCCAACTTAGAGCCTGTTTACCAGACCTCTCCTCCTTGGGGGGCCCTGACTGACAATGTTTTTTCCTCCAGCCCCAAAAGACTATGGGAATCCTACTCAACGCCCCAGTCTCTTAGCCACTGCTTGGAATTGGCAAATGCCTTGAGGGGAAAAGTGGTGCCCAATGTTGGGCTCACCCCTGTGTGTGTGTCCCTTCTCTATGGTATCGTGGTTTCTCAAATCCTCACTGCATGGTAGTTCCCCAGTGTCTTCAAAGAAATTGTTTTCCATATTTTGTTCAACTATTCTAGTTGTTCTCTGCAGAAAGGTTGGTCTGCAAGAAGCTAATCTGGCATTAGCAGAAGTGAATTTCCTCCTATGACCTTTTGACTCGACTCTAAGTAACCTTGGATAATTTTAGGCACCACGAGACGTTTTCAGCTCATCTTGCATATTTTCTGCCACAGCCCTGAAATCAACCATTTTTCCAATGATCCCTGGCATGCTTCAGTGGGAAATAATATTTAAAGACCATGAGCTGGACATTAAGAATGTTCTTTACTACTGGATTGCATTGTTTCTTTGCCTTTTCAGTGGATAGAGTAAGGAAATATGCACCTTTTCGAAAGCAAAACTAGCGAGTTCATACTGATAATTTCAATACCTGAGAAAGATTATAGTGAATTTTACTTAAATTCTTTGATTTTATAAGATCTCTTTTCTCTGATGCTGAAAATCATTGTTCCTAATAACATGAATATTTTTACTTATTTGCTTTATATATGTATGTATATATATACATATATATAATTTGTTTAAATATACATAATGTGCTTTATTTTAGTATGTATGTCCGTGTTAAAATAACAATACCATCATAACCACTAACAAAAGACTGAATGCAATTTAATACCTCTTTCCGTTTATTTGTCTCCAGTGTGTATTCCACCAGGGATATGCAGTCAGCATACTGTGGTTCAGAATCTTCAAATTATTCTGTTTTGTATGATTATGCCATCAACTTGATATACAGATAGGTTTACTTATTTGAATTTGTTTTCAATTTTAAGGGATTGATTTTTTCTCTTTGATTTAATTTTGTTTTAAAATTATATGAAATATTAAACAATTCTCAATCTAACACTAGTAAGCAAGTTAGATTTTGAGAGGTGTAACTTTCATCACTGTCTCCTCTCCCCATTTTCTCTCTTCACGTACAGGCAACCACTTTTTGTTACTTTTTCATTTATTCTTTCACTACTGTGTGTGTCTGTGTGTGGGTATGCTTTCACTACTGTGTGTGTGTATATATATTACTATATACTGTACGTCACTATATATAAATATATATGTATATGTGTGTGTGTGTATATATATACATATATACATATATATAACAGGGACATGGAGATATAGAGAGATATATTTTGAAGATATATAGATATATCTGCAGATCCTCATTTTCTTTACATGAAAGATTTCATACCATGTACATTCTTCTTCACCTTGCTTTCTTTACTCAGCTACATATCCTCTATAGATATCTCTATAGCAGTATATCAAGATCTTCCTTATTCTTTTTCAGTACAGCTTTATGTAGATGGACTTCAGTGTATTCAACCAATCCCCCACTAATGGACATTAGGTTGTTGCCAAACATTTGATATTACCAACAATGCTGCAATAAAGAGCCTGTGCACATATAATTTCATATTTTTGTCAGTGTACTGGAATCATAGATGTAAGATCGTTGGCTCAAAGGGTAAAGGAATATGCAATTTTGCTAAATATTGCCAAATTCTTTTCCATAGGGGTTATCCTATTTTAGAATGAACCTTTTAGAAATACAAATGTGACCCTATCTGCCCTCTGTCTGAAACTCTTTAGTGGGCTTTCTGTGGTCCTGAGGATATGATCCAAACTCATCACTAAGGGCAACAAGGATGGGCACAACCTGGCCCTGTGGGCCTCCTCAGCCTGACACCACTGATCCTTTGTGCAACATGCCCCCTGATCTTACCTTGTTCTCTCTCTCCATTGTGCCTTTTCACATGCTGGAATTCTGCTCCCACAACTCCCTGGACTTCCCTGATCACAGAACGTATAATCTGCATGCATGGAAAGTGGCTATTCAAAAGTCCATCCTCCCCAGAGGACTGTGACCTTCTAGTACCTCTATTTTTAGCTTTTTAAGGAACCTCCATACTGTTCTCCATAGTGACTGCACCAATCTACATTCCCACCAACAGTGTAGGAGGGTTCCTTTTTCTCCATAATTCGAAAAGATATGTGTACCCCAATGTTCACTTCAGTACTATCTACAATAGCCAAGACATGGAAGCAACAAGGTCCTACTGTATAGCACAGGGAACTATACTCAATATCTTGCAGTAACATATAAGGGAAAGGAATGTGAAAAAGAATATATATATATATATATATATATATATATATATGCGTTTGTGTGTGTGTGTATAACTGAATCCCTTTGCTGTACACCTGAAACTAATACGACGTTGTAAATCAACTGTAAATCCAATAAAAAAGGAAAAATAAACATTTACTGAGGCCTCTTTTGGTTCCAGGAGACATACGTACCTATCACAGCCACCACTTCAGGTAATCCTGTTATCTATCTGTGTTCTGGACCTCTCCACTTGGATGTCTAACAGGCATCTGAAATTTAACCTGACCAAAACCCAAGTCCTCATTCCCAAGCACCTTAGTATGGAGAGATAGCATAGCATGGTAGTCAAGAACACTGAACCTGGAGTAAATCAGTTGGTTTCATATCCCGTCTCTGCTAACTTACTGTATGACTTTGGCAAATTATTCTCTGTGCCTTAATGTCTCATCTGTAAAATGGGCATGATAACAGTGGTCCCTAGCTCATCAGGTTGTTAGGAGTATTAAATCCATTACTGTACATAAAGCACGTAAACAATGCCTGGTACAGAGAAAGTACTGTAATTTTTTTCCAATAACACTCCCAAATCCACTCCTTCCCAGGTATTGCTGGGGAGGCCATATTCAAGAGAAAACCTAGATACCATCCTCGAGTCTTCTCTTTTCCTCACTCTACAAATCCCATCCATCAATAAGTCCTAGTGCTAATTCCAAAGTATATCTCAAATCCCAGCAGAGCTGCCTTTTCTCCTGCCTGGACAATTGCAACAGCCCTCAGCAGCCCTCAACTCATCCATTCCTGTGCCTCCCAAAGCTGGCACCCTGCTGCAGCCAGACAGAACTTTCCAAGGCACTTTTCAAAAGCAGCACTAATCTGCTCCTTTGCCTTCTGGGAACCCTCCCACATCCAGCACGGGCTCGTTCCAGCCTTCTCCTCCCTAGACCGCTAGCCACGTTGTAACCTGTGCCTAGATACACATACGTTCTCCCAACACTCCCGAGAACGTGCCAGATCTTCCCATCTAGAAAGCTCTTCCCAGGATCTCAGCTTGATGAACTGGCAGCACCGTAATGTTTTTAAATCCATCAGAGAGGAAGAGGAACTTGCTCAGGTTCCCGTAAAGGGGTTTTTCCACTTGTTCTTCTAACACTTTTTCTTGAGCTGTATACCAAGCCCTATCCTTAGATATTTAGAAAGCAGAGATGATTTAGCCTAGAGCTGCCTTCCCTAAAGGAGATCTTGGCTGTGAAAGACCCTGTAAAGTAACGCAGAACTGTGAAGATGTAGGTGTTGCCATGAGCATCTCACTGAGCATCTATTGGTATCCCTACCAATCCCACCCCTTTCTGGTCCCTGCCCTTCCCCCATCTGGCCTGGTCCTCGAGACTGTACACTAGGCAGTGAGCTGTCCCTACTGCTGCTGCTGCTGGGGTGATTTATAAAGGGCATTGGCTGTTATGCCTCGTAATGGCCTTGCCTCTGGAGCCTCAGTCGTGCCCGCCTTTTTAAAGAAGCAGCACGGGGTCCCGTGCCAAGGACAGCAGCGAAGCCAAGCTGGTAGCCTTGGGGAGCAGCGGCCTTTCACTGCATCCTATTGCCCAGGCTCCTGGAGCCCCACAGGGGCCAGGGTGCCCAGAGAGCCTGGGAGCATCTTCCTCCAGCCTGCACCCTCCAGGCGACACAGAACAGCTCCATAGTGCCACCCAGAGGCCGCCAGAGCCAGTCGGTGGAAAGAGTTTTTGTCTCTGAATGGGGGACTCTGGGGGATTGCAGTAGCTGGTACTTTGGAGGTTTGGAAGTGTGCCCGGCTGAACTATATTTGGAGAAGGTCATTTCTGGGTGTGTGGCTGTACATTCAGTCCTCTCAGAGCCTGTCTCCTGTAGCTGTCACCTCACCCCCAATGCATCCTCTTATGGCCACCATGACATAGAAAGCTCAGGAGACAGCCAGGAGCCACCCCCAAACCTCTAGTCTTCACCAAATAGTAGAAACAAGAAAACACGTCCTGCAAGTCACCCCCATGCAGGAGTTGTTCAGAAGATGAGATAAAGATAGCATTGCCAGGAACCGAAGTGGAGGGGCTGCCAGTTTGGGTGTTGGGACAGTGAGGTAGCCATTTCAAAAAAGGCCATTTGAACCTCCACCACACAACCATGCTTTCAAATAACATCCAAACGGATTGAAGAGTTTAATGTCACTGTAGAAGAAATTATTGGTAAATGTTTGTAAAGACTTGGAGTGGGAGGACTTTCTAAATATGACACCAAACACAGAAACTATAAAGGCAAAGACTGATACATTTAATTCAAAGTTTAAAAACTTCTGTGTATTAAAAAAATCATAGATAAAGTTAAAAACCATAAGAATGTACTTGGAAATAATGACATATATGAAAAACAGTGATGAATATCCTTAATATATAAGGAGCTTTTATAAATCAAGGAAAAAAGACAAACACCCCAGTGGGAAAATTGGAAAAATACATGATAAGCAACTCATCAAAAGACAAACAGATGACTGAGAACCATTAAGAAATGGCCAGCCCTAGGAGTAATCAAGGGAATGATCATTAAAACGACACAGAGATTTGTTTTCAACTACCAAATGAACAAAAATTTCAAAGAGTGGAACTGACTCGTGGAGGGGAAAGATTATGTGGAGACCAGGCTGGCCCACATGCTGCTGAGGGATGGAGCAATGGCAAGGCTTTTCTGGAAAGCAATTTGTTGTCATAGATTAAAATCCTTGACAAGCTTTACACATCCTTGTATCCAGCAGTTTCATTTTTAGGAATTTATCCTAAGGACATAATACTAGATGCATGCAAAAATTTAACTGCCCAGGGGTGCTGACAGTAGCCTTTTTAAAAATAGAGGCATAGGGCTTCCCTGGTGGCGCAGTGGTTGAGAGTCCGCCTGCCGATGCAGGGGACGTGGGTTCGTGCCCCGGTCCGGGAAGATCCCACATGCCGCGGAGCGGCTGGGCCCGTGAGCCATGGCCGCTGAGCCTGCGCGTCCGGAGCCTGTGCTCCGCAACAGGATAGAGGCATAAAAATGGTACAACCTAAGTATAACAACCATTGAAAATGAAAAGAGATGCATTTTTTTCAACTTAGAAAGATGTCCATGCTATATTATTAGGTGAGAAAAGCAGGTTAAAAGGGAATAGTATGCATAATATAATCTCTTTTATGTAAATAAAAGTACTGTGTGTATAATATGAATGAAGAATAGATTAAGCTATGCAAGAAAATATTAATAGTGATTGCCTCCAGGTGGGGAAGTAAGAATTATACATGACGTTTTTCCTTTTGGCTTTTGATATAATTTTCTTTCTATTTCAATGTAGGAATATCCATACTAGCTCTTCTCTGGCCTTTATTTTTCTTTTACTTTCTTAGATTTTTGTTTTGAATTACAAGAGTAATACAGGCTTGTTTTTTTTTTAACATCTTTATTGGAGTATAATTGCTTTACAATGGTGTGTTAGTTTCTGCTTTATAACAAAGTGAATCAGTTATACATATACATACGTTCCCATATCTCTTCCCTCTTGTGTCTCCCTCCCTCCCACCCTCCCTATCCCACCCCTCCAGGCGGTCACAAAGCACCGAGCTGATCTCCCTGTGTCATGCGGCTGCTTCCCACCAGCCATCTATTTTATGTTTGGTAGTGTACATATGTCCATGCCACTCCCTCGCTCCGTCACAGCCTCCCCCTCCCCCTCCCCATATCCCAAGTCCACTCTCTAGTAGGTCTGCGTCTTTATTCCTGTCCTACCCCTAGGCTCTTCATGACATTTTTTTTCCTTATCTTAAAAATTCAAACCAGACAGAAGTATACAGAGGCTTTTCCTCTCACCTCTACACTCCCCAGACAGGACTGCTGTGGACATGTTGGTATATGTTTTTCCAGACATTATGTATGTACATATAAACAGATACATGTGTATTTTAAAACAAATGGGATCACAATACATACACTGTGCTGTAACTTGTGTTTTTCACTAAACTATATGTTGTGAACATCATTCCACGTCAAGACATATAGACCTACCTTAGGCTTAAAAAAAAATGCATGCCTTTCAACAGCTACATATTATTATCATGTACAGATATACCCAAATCTTTGTTTTCTGATTGCTCTGCAACGAGTATGTATTACACATGTAATGGAAATACAATAAAATGTTTTCTTGAAAAAAATAGGAAAAAAAAGATCAAGAAAGGAAGGGAGAGAGGGAGACAATTTTGTTTATTCACTTTCACTTTCATATGCATTTGGGTTCCCTACTACTAGGGAGAGACCTTTGATTCTAGAGAGCTGTCCGGGCTTGATGAGGTCCAGAAGAAAAGATGCACCTACTCCATGAGTAAAGAAAAGAGATCCAGGGACTTTGGGATTTCTGGTGGGCTTGGAGAGGAGGCCAGCGTCAGAGCAGAAGGTCTAGCTGGGACTCCAGTGACATTTAGAGAAGACGACAATCAAACTAGAAACGAAATCAATCATAACAGCTGTTATAGCAGCAAACAAACTGCCTTTTGATCACTTGCCAAGACACAGGACAAAGCTCTCCGTCCACCTACACCCCAGTGATGTGTCCTCTGGGTATGATGACCATAAGCTTGTTGTACGGTGGCCCAGTTCACCTGCTTTCTTTTACAGAGGTAGGAAAGGAAGCCCGGAGAAGAGAAGGGCCAAGGCCAAGGCCAGCAGGGAGCTGGTGGCAGACATGAGCCTAAGACCCAGCAAATCTGATCCTGACTCACTGATACCTTACCTTTCCCTCTTTTTTTCCTTTTCTTTTTCTATTTACTGAGTCTATTTCCATCATAAAATGTATACATACTAATTATGTAAAATGTGGACAGTAAACATAAAAGCAGAAGTAAGGAAAAGACCCAATTCCACCACCTATCTGTGGCAGAACGTTCCTGGGTCTCTCTGTGGCTCTTGTCTGTCATCTGTCTTTTGGCCATCTTTCCATCTAGGGTGCATTGAGAGCTGCTCTTCTTATTTCCAAGCAGGCCTCTGTCTGGGTGTGGGCATCCTTCTCTCTGTCTCTGCACACCTGTGGTTCCACTCAGGGGTGCCTTGCGGTATGTCGAGTTGGCATCTCTCAGCCAGTGTTTGTCTGGCATCATTTCCACGGCAGCCCCAGGGCCAGATTTCATCTCAGGGATGGCACACGATTATCAAGAGGTTTGTGGCTCAACTCTGGCCCCAGGTGCAATATGGAAGCATTGGGCATGTTTGCTGTATCACTCAAGCCTTGCTTTGTGCTTGGACTGAGTTCTGTAGCTTTGAGTTCCAGAAGAGAAAAGACCCCAAGTGAAGGAGTCACAGCTGCAGCCACACAGCATTTATCTGCAGTAAAGGAAGAGCTCCCCACCCCTGTGAGAGTCCCTCTGGGATCTCCGAGAGCTGCTCCTCTTTACTGGGGGAAAGCATGGGTAGGCGGGTCAGACCAAGTCAAGCAAATCAAGAATGGGCCGTGGGCATGCGGAGAGACTAGGATTATAAGAGTGAGAAATTTAAAAAAAAAAAAGAAAAAGAAGAAATAAGATTGTAAGAACAGGCCCTTACTGTGTGCAAGGTGCTGTTGTAAGGCTATTCCATGCACTAAGTCATTTCTCCCGGTGACACTGTAAAGTGCATGCCGTTTTACAGGTGGGGACAGCTACTGGGAATGCCACTGTCTGTCTCTAGAACCCATGGGCCATGGCGGGGGGCCGGGGCGTGGAGGGGAAACAGCATTCATTCGTTGATTGATCCATTCAAGGCACATTGATGAATGCCACGACGGATCAGACACTGTGCGGGGTGCCGGCAGGGTGGGATGGGCGGTTTTGGCGGCGGGGGATGGGGGGCGACACAAAAATCAGTCAGATACTGACCCTGTCCTCCAGGAGTATGTAGACGGGCGAAAGCAAACGGCTGACTCTGAGACGAGGTACAAAGGACACGTGCATGAGAGGCCATGAGAATTCAGAGAAGGGAGAGGTGCCATCTTCCTGGAGGAATCAGGGAAGTCTTCACGGAGGAGGGGGCTGGCTTTGCAGCGCGTTAGGTGGGGGAGGGCGTGGCAGCATAAGAGGCCAGGCACAGTGTTGGGGGAGCCCAAAGTGTACATGGGGAACATCACGGGGGCCAGTTTAGCTGAAGAGCAGGGAGCCTGAAAGTAGAGATAGAAATAAGCTGGAAAGATCCCCAGGGTCCTGCCTATAGAAGGCCTTGGATGAGAGGCCTAGAAAAGGAAGCTGAGGCCTGGGAGTGGGGGTGTGTGGCGTAGTGAGACGGGGACTTGCCCAAGCTTGCAAAGAGAGGTAGTAGAAGACACCAGTCGGAGCCGGGCCCACCGGACTCCCACGTTAGTGGTTTTCCACCACCCAGCAGGTCTCCAGATCCCCTTCCCACCACATTGAGCCAGTGTGGAAACGTTTTATGTGCAGAAAGGATGAACAAAGAGGGAGGTGACCCAAGGGTGTGAGACGAGTATCAGTTTTGGACTCAGGCAAGACCTGGATTCCCGTCGAGGCTCAGCCCTCATTCCCTGTGTGACCTTGAGCAGGTGACTCAACGTCTTGGAGCCTCAGTTTCCTCAAGCGTGAAGAGCGTCTGTGGGAGGAAGAAATGAGCTAGTGGATGCAAAGGGCTCAGCCCAGAGCCGGAAGTTAGCATTTTTGCAGCGGTTGATCCTCTTACCATCGCCATCATTCTTATTCATTTTAATAAGGGTGAGCATATGTCCCGGTTGCTAGGGACAGGCCCATGTGTGCTGCTGTTCCAGCGTAATTATTAAACAGCTTCCCTGCCCACGCTCAGAAGTATCCCGGTTTGGATGATAAATGGCATGTTCACTGTAATTACATAAAGCAGGCTGGCTCTTGAACTGCTGCCAATGTTTCTCGTCCACCATTGCTGTCCTCTGTCTTTGTCCAGTCCCAGGACCGAGGCCACGTGTACCCTCCATGAGTCCTGGATTAAGCACGTGTGAGGACAGCCTGAGTTCTGCCCCTGAGTTGCAGTGTGTCCACAGGCAGGTCCCTCCGTCACTCTTCCCATCTGTAAATGACAAGAGTGGATTAAATGATCTCCACGGGCCCTTCCGGCTTGGACCTTCTATGCTGTGAAATTCCTCCATGCCTAGGGAAATAACAAAGGCCCTCCTGCATGCCACGGCCATTTACTGGCCACCTCCCATAGGCAAGCTCTGTGGGACGCAGACACATGCACCGTCTGCGGGGCTTGGTAGATGGCAAGGTGAAGGAAGCTTCCCTGTGGCCGCTCTTGGGGCCTGATCTGTCCTTTGATGGTGGTTAAGAGCGTGGAGTCTGGAATCAGATGCTGTAGCACTGATGACTTCCCCACTCTGATCCTCAAGCTTCCTCATCAGGTCGTCATTATTGCCCAAGTATGGCTGGGCTCGCTGGTGGGTGGGGCAGGCACTCCCCTCTCATCAGTGAAGGTTACAGTGGGTGCCTCATGGCTGTAGAACACCCTGAGCAGTTCCTGCTCAGATTAAGCACTCTGTTTCTTAAACACAATATCTAAGTCGCTACACCAAACAGGTGTCACCATTCAACATGCCTGAGATTTGAGACGCCAAGTTCCGTAAAAAATGAGCAGTGTTCTATTTGTTTGCTTACTGTCAAGCCAGAATCCCACACAGTCGTTTCATTTAAAACACCAGAAAGCTTGTTGAAACAGTTGCAAGATGATTCCTAGCAGAAAAGCGGCGGCTTGGGGACAGGCTCTGTGCTGTGACAACCCCGCCCAGAAAATGAATAGCCCGGAAGCAGTTCCTGTCCCAACACGTGCCATCACTTCTGTTGTGGAGAGAGGCCCAAAGAGCTCGGGGCTGTATGTTTGTCCCGGGAAGTGCAGATTATTGGAAAAGTCCAACCCAACGAATCTGTGCCACTCAGGTGGTCACTCAGGTGGTCCCTGGGAGTGGCCCCCCTTCCTGTTTCATAGTAGCAAATCCACTTGACTTACATGGGAAAGACGTCAGACATAATTCCCAGTAAAAGTAAGGGACCCTTTGGGAAAAGTAGGGGGCCCACAAAGAAAGCTTACACTGTTGGCCCCAGGATTTCACCAAAGAAATATGTCTTCAAAGGAAGCTGTCCATAGTAATTTGTTTAAGGGAGATGACCATTAAAATTCATAACATAAAGGACAAAACTGAAATACTGGCCCAAAGACAACTTGATCAAATTAGAGAAAGTGTACAGAGCGCTGCACCCAGGTTGTGTAGCTGCACTGACCGCATTCTGTTGTTCTTGACTTTCCACTCACTGCCTGGCACTCCTGTACCCATTACCTTGCTTCATCCCTATGGCAACCTAGGCAGGAGCATCAGCTTTACCTGTGGGGTCCACTGGGGATTAGTGTCCCCAGCGGGTGGGGATTAGATCCTCCATTTGTTTTACTGAATGGGTTTCTGGTGGAAGATGAGATAGGGCAAGAAATGAAGTCCCCTACACAGGATAATTTCAAGGACAGAAAGATTTAGGGTAGAAATACAGGCTGAATGCAACAAAGCTCCGGTTCTGAAAAAAAACAAAAAAACCCAGCTTTTTTCAATTAAAAAAGAGAGGTAACCAATTGCAAATGATTGCAAATCCATGTGACTAGGCATTACGGTGCTTCAGAACCAGATAAGTACTCTGGAAAGGATTATACAGAAAAGCACACCCTTTGAATACAAAATTGAGGCCATTATTATGCGAAAATATTCCCTGGGCGTTTCGTAGACTAATCATCCCTCCTTTACAAAATTATTTCCCTTCCGTTATGTCATTTGATCCTTACAGCAGCCCTATGAGGGATGAAGGGCAGGATGATTATCCTCATTTGGGAGATACGCAGATTGCAGCTATTACTGCCAAAGCAACATCAAGAGAAGAGTGTGGCAGGGCTGGACCTGGAACCCAGGGCTTGGATCTCCAGACCATTGGGTTTTCTACCTCACCCAGGAGTCTGCCTCTGAGCAGATTCAGAGGTGAGATGAGAAAGCCGGGCTTGGTTTCCAGTGGGAAGCACTGGGATCAAGGCCCTGGGAACTGGCCATGGGTGGTGGTAGAGCAGGGGAAGAGGGCACTTTGCCCCAGTGCAAGCCAACCCTGCTGATGGGCCCCCGTACCCCAGGACAGAGCCGGTGCGAGCACTTTACCATGAGCAGGAGTGTGGACCACTCTCATATCAACTCCAGGGGTTGGTAGGCTCTATTATTCTGCTCATTTCACAGATGAGAATGCAGAGGCACAGAGAGGTCAAGTGTCTTGCCCAAGGAACACAGCTACCAAGTTTGAGGTGATCTGAACCCACCTGGTCTGATTCCAGAATGTCCTCTCCCTCCAAGTCTCCTTGTTCTTCTACCTGCTGGCTAGACCTTTTTTATTCTGATGAATCCATAAAGAAGCTGCTTCTGTTTTCAATCCTCTTATTTGAGGTGGGCCATTACTCCTGCCCACGCACCGATGGTTGGGAAATTGCTCCTTGATTCGGTCCACCATTCCTGGGCAGCTGCCCCAGTCCATTCATCTGATTTTCCCCAAACCTGTCTCCCCTTATATCCTAGTAAGCGTATCCTGCTTTTGTTCATAGAGACTTGGGACGGGATTGTTGTTGCATGAACGGATTCTGTCCATGTTTTCCTCGGTACACTTCGCAGAGTTGGGTTACGATTTAGTTTTTCTTCCTTCTTATGGCCTCGGAAGAACCCAGAGGGGAGGAGGGGCCCTGCAGAGTGGCCCCGCCCCTCGCCGCCTTCCGGAGCCGGTTCCCACGCCGGGCGGACTCTGACGCTTCACTTCTGGTTCTCTGGCAGTTGGTAGTCCCGGGACTTGTCGAAAAGCACAGCGCTCTTCCTGATGTGGGAATGTGCGGAGCGGCCCGGTCGGCCTTAGACTGGTGAGGTCAAGGAGGATTCGCAGCCAGGCAACAAAGCAGCCGCCGCCCCGCTCCCCCAGACCGGACGGGGCCCTCGCGGAGCATCCGCCGGACAGGGAAGGCGGGGCGGGCAGGGAAGAGGTCTCTTAAATGACTTTTCCCACACATCCCAGACAAGTTGTAAAACCATGAGAAAGGGTAAAATATGAAACAAAAGTCAGCCCTAACCCTCCCAACCAGTGTAAACCATTGTAAACATTTTGGTATAAATAAATAAGTAAATAAATAAAAAATAAATTTACTGGGATTTTTACAAATTTGGATCACTCATTACCCAGCTTGGATCTTGATATTTTAATATTTATTGAGAATTTCCCAATATTATTCAACATTCTTCAAAAATGTGAATTAAAACAGCTCCATTATATTAATGAGCCAAATTAATGTAACTATTCCCATGTTGTTGGACATTTATTTTGTTTTCACTTTTTCACCATTATAATATCACTGAGTTGAACGTCCTCGAACATAGTGATAGATGGTATGTCATGGTCATTAAATGCTAGGCATTTTGCTAAAAACGACATTAGGGCCATCATATAGGTGTACGGAACAAAGGTGCCAGCCAGGGGACAAAGTAGGTTCTTACGTCAAGCCCACTCTTTACTCGGCAGGCAAAGTATCCTGGACATCTGCGTGGAAAAGACACAGTTCATGCCCAGAGTGCGGACACCTTTTATGAATTTCCCCAAAGAATCATACAGGTTAGCAGCCCTAAGGGCATGGTCTCATTAATGCTCAGAACAAGTCTACGACGAAGGCACTATTACCCCCGTTTTGCAGATAAAGAAAGTGAGGCATGCCAATCTGATGACTTCCCTAGAAGTAATGTCTAGAAGTAGAACTGTTCGATGTATGTGGCCAAGTGTCCTACAGAAACATGCACATTTATACTCCCATCAGCAGCATAGGAAACAGATGTTTTCCTTCCCTCCTCACACTGTGAAGACCCAATGAAATGTTTACCAGAATTATGGGTGAAAAAATATATCATTGTTTTTAATCTCTTTCTTTGCAAGTGAGGTTGGATATTTTTTATGTTTGCTATTCATTTATGTAATTTCTTGTGGGCACATCCTATTGAAATCTTTTACCCACTTTCCTCCTGGAAGAATCAGTATTTTTCTTGTTGACTAGTGATGATGTTTTAGGTTAAGGGGATTATCCCTTGGTCCAAAATGTTTGTTGCAAATGTTTACTGACAAATATATTTCTCAGGTTAGGTTTGTTCCTGGATATTTTATATATTTTATATTACATTTGTGAATAGGAGCTTTTTTCTATTATGTGTTCAAATTAATTATTGCCAGATTATAAGGAAGCTTTGGCTTTTTGCGTAGTTAGTCTGTGCCCAGTCACTTTGGTGAAATCTTTCATTGGTGCCAATAATCTTCCAATTTTCCAAACTATTCAGAGTTTCCTAGCATCAAAAATTTAAAGTAAATAAGAATAAATTTGACAAGAGATATGCAAGGGTATTAAGGAAGGCCTAAATACATTAAGAGATATACTGTGTCCATGGTTTGGAAATCTCAACAATGCAAAGATGACCGTCCATGGTTTGGAAATCTCAACAATGCAAAGATGACCATTCTCTTCCAAGTTAACCTGCAGATTCAATACATTTCTAATAAAAATTTCAACGTATTTTTCTTGTGGTATTTGACAAGCAGATTCAAAACTTTAGATGAGAGAACAGATGGCCAAGCAAAACCAAGGCATTTCTTGCTGGAGAGGGTGTGGAGAAAGGGAAACCCTTCTACACTGTCAGTGGGAATGTAAATTGGTACAGCCACTATGGAGAACAGTATGGACGTTCCTCAAAAAACTAAAAATAGAACTACCCTATGACCCAGCAATCCCACTCCTGGGCATATATCTGGAGAAAACTATAAGTCAAAAAGATACAAGCACCCCAATGTTCATAGCAGCACTATTAACAATAGCCAGGACACAGAAGCAACCTAAACGTCCATCGACAGATAAATGGATAAAGATGTTTTATATATATATATATATATATATATATATATATATAAATAGGATGTTTCTCATATATATATATATAAAGTGGAATATTACTCAGCCATAAGAAAGGATGAAATAATGCCATTTGCAGCAACACGGGTGGACTTAGAGATGGTCATACTAAGTGAAGTAAGTCAGACAGAGAAAGACAAATATCACATGATATCACTTATACGTGGAATCTAAAAACATGATACAAATGAACCTATTTACAAAACAGAACTAGACTCACAGACATAGAAAACAAACATATGGTTACCAAAGGAGAAAGCGGGGGAGGGATAAATTAGGAGTTTGGGATTAACAGATATACACACTACTGTACATAAAATAGATAATCAACAAGGACCCACTGTATAGCACAGGGAACTCTACTCAGTATCTTGTAATAACCTATCATGGAAAAGAATCTGAAAAATTATATATATATATATGTATATATGTATAACTGAATCACTTTGCTATATACCTGAAACTAAAACAACATTGTAAATCAATCAACTATGTGTATATAAAAATTGAAAAAAAGCGAGGCATTTCTGAAGAAGGGAACGAGGTGAGGGACATGATCTTACCAGATATCAGAGCCATCTTTGTAGATCATTGGGGTGCAGAAAGTGGACTATTTGCAAAAATGGTCACAAAACAACGGATTCTGAAAAAATGAAATTGGATCCCTACCATTCACCACACACAAAAATAAATTCCCTACGGGCTTCCCTGGTGGCGCAATGGTTGAGAGTCCACCTGCCGATGCAGGGGACACGGGTTCATGCCCCGGTCCGGGAAGATCCCACATGCCGCGGAGCGGCTGGGCCCGTGAGCCATGGCCGCTGGGCCTGCGCGTCCGGAGCCTGTGCTCCACAACGGGAGAGGCCACAACAGTGAGAGGTCCGCGTACCGCAAAATAAATAAATAAATAAATAAATAAATAAATAAATTCCCTGGGAATTAAAGACTTAAATGTGGGTCTCCAGGTCCAGAAAAGATGGATTAAATGCAGTCCACCCTACTCCTCCCACTAATTGCCATGGACATTAGGGATAAGTATCAGAAGACTGAGAGGTGAAGAACGGAGGGAGGACTGACTAGGGCTCTCAGGATTCAAGGGATGGCCGAGCAGTGAGTTCTCTAGATGTTTGTTTTTTTTGCCTCATAGCTTAGGTGCTAGAACAGGCCACAACCCAGAAATGCAGACAAAAGCAGTCCTAAGAAAAGCCTATTCCTTCTGGCCAGTCCTCTTCAGGAATGGGAAGAGGGCAGCTCTGCAGTACAGAACCCTCTTGATAAAACCTGCTCTACTTCACCAAAAACGTAACCATTAAAGAGTTGATAAATTGGACTTCAAAATTTAAAATGTTTGCTTTGTGAAAGACACTGTTAAGAGAATAAAAAGACAAGCTATAGACTAGGCGAAAATATTTGCAAATCACAAATCTGACAAAGTACTTGTATCCAGAAAATATAAAACACTCTCCGAACTTGGCATTTAAAAAACAAAACAAAACAAAGTGAACAATTCAATTGGGCAAGGAGAGTTAAACTGACACTTCACTGCAGAGGAAATATAGCTGGTAAATAAGCACATGAAAAGTTGTTCAACATCATTAGTCATTAGGAAAACACAAATCAAAACCACAATGAAACATCAGTACATACCCATCAGGTGGCTAAAATAAAAATCATAAATAAAAAGTAAATAAAATTTTGTGATAACACTAAATGCTGGTAAGACTATGGAGAAACTGGATCACTCACTCACTGCAGTTTCTTATAAAGTTTTACCATATGACCAACAATCCCACTCTTGTATATTTATCCCAGAGAAATGAAGCTTCATGTTCACACATAAACCTGGACATGAATGTTCATAGTAGCTTTTTTTTTGTCATAGTGAAAAGTTGGAAACAACATAAATGTCACTCAGTAGGTGAATGGAAAAAGAAAATGTGGTGCATCCATACAATGGGACACTACTCAGCAATAAAAAGAAACAAACTATTGATACACACAACAACTTGGATGGAGCACAAGAGCATTACGCTGAGTGAAAAAGAAGCTAGTCTTAAAAGATTACATACTGTATGATTCTGCTTATATAACATTTTTGAAAGGACAAAACTAGAGTGATGGAGATCACGTCAGTGGTTGCTGGGGGCTGGGGTGAGGGGAGGGTAGTTGGAGGTAGTACACTGACTGTGATGGTGGTTAAACACATCTATACATGGGGTCAAATTTCATAGAACTATACACCAAAATGAAAAAGCCTGCATGTGAAAAGTAGTGAAATTTAATAAGGTCTGTAGTTCAGTTAATAATATCATACCACTGTCAATTTCCCAGTTTTAATAATTGTGCTATGGTTAGACAACTATTAACATTAGAGGAAGCTGAGTGAAGAGTACAGGAACACTCTGTACTGCTTTTTTCAATTTTTATGAGTCTAAAATTACCTCAAAGTAAGAGCTTTAAAGAACACTAAAATGAAAGACAAAGCTATAGAAGTTTTAGAAAGTAATACAAAATGAAATCTTTATAACCTTGGAGTAGGGAAATATTTCTTAAGCAAGATACAAAAGTACAAACCACAAGGGAAAAGACTAATAATTTAAAATATACTACTAGTAAGAGCTTCTGTTCATCAAAATAACCCCATATGCTGTCTCCTGAGACAGCATATGGTATGGCACCTTTTAAATATAGCTAATAAAGCAAGCAAAACTAAAGAGTATATTATTTAGACATACATAAATATGTAATAAATATTTTAAGTCCATTAAATTAGAAACACAAAATTTTATATAGTGATTAACAATCAGCAGTATAGCAAAATGGTTAAGGAGAAGACTGCCTGGGTTCAAATTCTGACTTTGTCACCAAATGCTGGCATGACCTTGGCAAGTAACTTAACCTCTCGGTGCTTCAGTGGCCTTGTGTGTAAAACGTGGCTAACACAGGGTTATGGTAAGCTTTAAATGAGCTAATGCATGTAAAGTGTAAAACAATACCTGGCAGGTAGTGAGAACCGTATAAGGGTTAGCTACTATTATTATTTTGAGGAAATGAATGGCAGAGGGATGCAATAGGTGATGAGGCCATAGGAGAACTTATTATTAATGTTCTAGTTTTTGAGTTGGCAGCAAGTTCACAAATATTCATTATATTATTAAAATAAAAAAATAAAACACATGATACGCCAGCATAGACCAATGAGGATGGTATAAAATTGAGTGAAAAGAGAAGCGACACACTGAGAAGATACAGGTTGCAATACGTATATGGCCAAATGATTAAAGTCTGGAATATATAGAGAGGTAGTCAACAAACTAACAAGAAAAAGACAACCCGACAATAATAATAACAACAACAAATGGGCAAATGGTCTTACTAGCCATTTTCCATGGGTGAGGAAGCCAGATAGCCCATCCACATATGAAAAGATGCTCAAACTCAGTAAACGCAAATTTCAGTTACAGCAAAACACTGACTCTACTAGTTGCCTAGGGTTGCCAAAACAAAATACCACAGACTGAGTGGTTTCAGCAACAAAAAGCTCTTATTTCACAGCTCTGGAGGCTGGAAGTTCAAGATCAAGGCACTGGCAGGTTCGGTTTCTCCTGAGGCCTCTCTCCTTGGGTTGCAGATGGCCGCCTTCTCCCTGTGTTCTCAGTCTGTCTGTTGTCTGTGTCCTAATCTCCTTCTCTTATAAGGACACTAGTCATATTGGATTAGGGCCCACCCTAGGGATCTCATTTTGTCATAATCATCTCTTCAAGACTCTATTTCCAAATACAGTCACATTCTGAGGTACGAGAGGTTAAGACTTCAGTATATGAATTTGGGGGAGACGCAGTTCAGTCCATGCCATACACCCATAAGGATGGCAATGTCTATTTCCGAGGAGAACCTGTGCACATGTGCAGCTGGGGACATACAGGTGTATAGGAATATTAATAACCACATTTTGCTTATTACAAATGTTCACCACCAGTAGAAAGCATTAATAAATTACAGTAGATGCATATACAATCAGATCATATATAGCAGAGAAAATAAATGAAATGCAGTTATGTATACAACAATATAGATTAATCTCAGGAGCATCCTTTCTGGCAAAAAAAACAATCACAGTAAAGTATGCAGTACAGCTGGCAAAGGTAAAATATTTAAAGGGCCTAGAACTCTTTACACAGAGCAAGCAATAAGGGTGAATTTGAAGGTAAGAGGCAACAGATTGATAACTGGCACACCAACCTAGCTCAGGTAATAGTAACTCCTAATAGTGTTAGCTCCTAGCCCCAGCTCATGTTCTGAGTGGTCTCTCTTCCTCTTACAATTTGGGATGAGGAGATAGAAGTCACAGTAAAGTACGCAGTACAGTACAAAGTTCAAAAGCAAATGAAAGTAAGCAATATGTTGTTTAGATATAAATACAGGTATTAAATTTAAAGAAAATCAAGGGAGGGCTTCCCTGGTGGCGCAGTGGTTAAGAATCCATCTGTCAATGCAGGGGACACAGGTTCGAGCCCTGCTCTGGGAAGATCCCACATGCCGCGGAGCAGCTAAGCCCATGCGCCACAGCTACTGAGCCTGCACTCTAGAGCCCGTGAACCACAACTACTGAGCCCTCGCGCCCCAACTACTGAAGCCTGCACACCTAGAGCCTGTGCTCCACAACAAGAGAAGCCACCGCACTGAGAAGCCCACACACCGCAACGAAGAGCAGCCCCGCAGCTAAAGAAAGCCCGCGTGCAGCAACAAAGACCCAACGCAGCCAAAAATAAATAAATAAATTAAAAAAGAAAATCAAGGAATAAACAACAACAACAACAAAATAGAATAGTTGTTAGCCCTGAGAGGGAAAGGAAAAGGATACATGTTTTAAAAATAAACTGAGTGGTAATTATGTGGCTATTATTTTAAAAATAATTTTTTTAACATCTTTATTGGGGTATAATTGCTTTACAATGGTGTGTTAGTTTCTGCTTTATAACAAAGTGAATCAGTTATACATATACATATGTTCCCATATGTCTCCCCTCTTGCCGAAAAAATAATTATTAAAAAAAAATGTTGAGTCATTATTTTTTAAAATCTTGTACATACTTTATAAATATTTTCTATTTACTCATTATTTTATTTTAAAAATATCTTCAAGAACTAGGCATTTGAAGAATTTTAAGGAAAAAAAGAGCTGGAATTGAACCCATAATGACAATTCTTTACAAACAAACAAACAAACAATGAAAGGATTCTACATACCTTCTCAGCCAACATTCCTTGCTAGGCAGCCTCTAAAATGCTCTCTAAACATCCTCACCTTCTTGTATTTGTGTCCTTGTGTAATCCCCTCTCCTTGAGTGTGGGCCAGACCTAGAGACTCATTTCTAATAAATAGAATACAGCAAGAGTGATGGGATGCCACCTACAAGATTAAGTTACAAAAAGCCTGCAGCTTCTGCCTTGCTGGCCCTCTCCTGATCTCTCACTCCTTTGCTTCGCTGTGAAGTGAAATGAGGAGACAGAATGTTTGTTGCTTTAGACCACTGAGTTTGGGGGTAATTTTTATGGAGCAATAGATACAAATATAAACTCTGGACTTACCTAAAGTCCTTTCTAGGACTTACCTAAAGAAGTCAGACATCCTTACAAAGCTGTATATACATATGTGTTGATCATACTCATAACGGTGAAAAAACAAAAGTAACCTAAAAGTTCAACAATAACAGAATGGTTAAATAAATTTTGATACTTTATATAATGTAATATCAGGCAACTAGAAAAATGACAATATACTACAGACATTAACAGCATAATAGGGACTATAAGTAACACACTATGTCCATAAATTTCACTACTTAGATGAAATAGACATATTCCTTGAAAGACACAAACTACCAACATTTACTCAAAAAGAAACAGATAACCAGAATCTATTAAAATGAATTGAATGGAATTCTGACTTGAAAATCTTCCCACAAATTAAAGCCGCATGAATTCATTTTCAACTTTTATCAAAAGTTTAAGGGATATGTAATACCAATTCTACAAGGACTCTTTGAGAAAATAGAAAATGAGGGGATACTTCTTAAATTATTTTATAATGCCAGCCAGCATTATTACCCTGACACCAAATCCAGACAAAACAGTATGTTAAAAAAAAAAACACAACCCTAAACAAAAACCCAATATTCCTCATGAACACAGTGCAAAAAATGTTCAGCAAAATATTAGCAAATTGATCAAGTAATATGTAAAGAAACTAAGTGATGTTTATTCTGGCAATGCAAAGTTGTCTCAACATTCAAAAACAAATCAGTGGTATGCATCATATTAAGAGTCTAAAGAAGCAAAATCACATGATCACACATTCATTCATAATAAAACTCTCAGCAAATCAGGAATAAAAGGGAACTTTCTCTTCTTGAAAAGGGCATTTACAAAACAAACAAACAATAACAACAACAAGATGCTCCTAACATTATAATTAATTATAGAAGACTGAATGCTTCCCCTCTAAGACTGGGAGCCCGATAAAGATGTTCACTCTCATCACTCCTATTCAACATCATACCTGAGGTCTTAGTCAATGCAATAAGTCAAGGAAAATGTATAGAAGCCTTCAGATTGGAGTGGAAAAAACAAAGCCGTCTATACTCACAGGCAACATGATTGTCTATGTAGAAAATCCCAAGGAATCTACAAAAAAGCCTCTAGAACAGGATATAAAGCCAATATACAAAAAGTCAATTGTGTTTCTGTAAAATAGAAGACAAACACAATAAAAAATAACAGAAGTATCAACTTAAAAAAAGAAGAACCAAATTGGAGTATTCACACCATCAAATTTTAAGACTTACTATAGAGCAATGGTAAGCAAGACAATGTAGTACTGGGGAGGGGACTGACACAAATCAACTGAATGCAACAGAGTTCAGAAATAACTAGATATAGTCAACTGGTTTTTGACAAGGTACAAAGGCAAAAACCAGCACAAGTGGTGCTGGAACAATAATTGGCCATCCACATGTAAAGTAATGAACTCGGACCCATATCTTGCACCACTTACAAAAATTAACCCAAAATTCTTATAGTCTTAAATGTAAAACCCAAAACTATAAAATATCTGGAAGTAAATATAGGAGAAAATCTTTGTAACCTTGGCTTATGCAAAGATCATTTAGATAGGACACACAAAATACAAACCACAATAGAAAAAAACTGATATAATTTATAAATTGGACTTCATCAAAATAAAGTTTTAAAAATTGTGCTCTTCGAGAGATAGTGTTGAGAAGGTGAAAAGATAAGCCACAGATAGGGAGAAGATATTTGCAAAGCACATATCTGATAGAGGACAGTGAATCAAAATCATGAAGAACTCTCTAGGCTCATGTGGTAGGCTGAATAATGTCCCCCAAAGTTATCCAGGGCCTAACTCCTGGAATCTATGAATGTCACCTTATATGACAAAAAAGAACTTTGCAGATGTGATTAAATTAAGGGCCTTGAGATGGAGAGATTTCCCTGGATTATCTGGATGGGCCCTAAATGTAATCACAAGTGTCCTAGTAAGAGAGAGGCAGGAGGAGGTTTGACTACAGAAAAGGAGAACACAATGTGTCCGGGGAGGTAGAGAATGGAGTGTTGTAGCCACAAGCCATGGAATACAGGCAGCTACCAGAAGCTGGGAGAGGCAAGGAATGGATTCTCCCCCAGAGCCTTCAGAAGGAACTCACCCTGCTGATACTTTGATTGACACCTTGATTGACACTCCAGAAGACTCAGTTTGGACTTCTGGCTTCCAGAACTATATGAAAATTTATTTCTGTTGTTGTAAGCTTTTATATACAGGATGGATAAACAACAAGGTCCTACTGTATAGCACAGAGAACTATATCCAATATCCTATGATAAAACCATAACGGAAAAGAATATTTTTAAAAAAGAATGTATACATATGTATAACTGAATCACTTTGCTGTACAGTGGAAATTAGCACAACATTGTAAATCAACTAGACTTCAATAAAAATTATTGATACAATTTTAAAAAATTAAAAAGAATTTATTTCTGTTGTTTTGAGCCATTAAGTGTGTAGTAATTTGCTACAGCAGCCCTAAGAAATTAATATAGCTCAGCAGTGAGCAGATAGCCTAATTAGAAAATGGGCAAAACTTGAACTGACGCTTCACCAAAGAATGGCAAATACGCACATGAAAACACGCTCGACATCATTAGTCATTAGAGAAAAAGCAAATTAAAACAACAATGAGATATCATTACATACCTAACAGAGTGGCTAAAATTTAAAAAAGAAATGACCATGTGGGGCAACTAGACTTCTCATGGTTTGGTGGTGGGAATACAAAATGGTACAGACATTTTGGACAACAGTTTCTTCTTATAAAGTTAAACATACCTTTACCATAAACCCAGCAATCCCACTCTTAAGTATATAATCAAGAGAAATAAAGACATGCCCATTAAAGAAAGGTGTACATGAATATTCATAATAGCTTTATTCATGATTACTAAAAGCTGGAAGCAACCCAAGTGTCCCTCAACCAGTGAATGGATAAACAAATTGAGGTGCATCCATACAATGGAATACTAATTAGCAATAAAAATAATTATTGATATATAACAATGTGAATGAATCACAGAGAACACTGTTCTAAGTGAACTAAGCTAGACCAAAATTCTATGTACTCTGTTATTCCATTTATATGATATTCTGGAAAAATTAAAACTGCTGGGATAGAAACCACATCATTGGTTGCCAGGGATCTGATCCGGAGGTGGGAGAAGGCAATTTAACTACAAAGGGGCATGAGAGGACTATTTGGGATAATGGAAAAATTCACTCTCCTGATTATGGTGATAATTACACGGCTGTATACACTTATAAAAATGCATAGAAATGTACACTTTAAAAGGATGAATTTTACTGTAAGTAAATTATATTTCAGTAAACAAAAAGACAATTTGAAAATTGGTACAAGCACTATGTTGAAAAAAATCACAATGTAGATCAATGGTTATGGACATTGGAAATCGTCCTTCAATATGTTTAAGTGGGAAAAAAAGTTTGCAAAATAGAAATTAATGAGAAAACGACGTGTGTGGTTACATACACCCATCCATCCATCCATACACATGTGCATATATTTATATATCTGGAAGAAAATACATAAAAATATTTATCGTGGTCATCCATGGGTGTTAGGATCTCTCATTCATTCACTCCCTCTGTGATATGTGGCCTTGGAAAAGACATTTTCCCTCTTTTGACCTTAATTTTTTCATTAGCAAGCTGACAGAACTGTACTAACATATTTCTGTCTCAGGGCCTTTGTGCTTGCTATTCTTCCCTCACTGTTCCCTTTGCCTGGGACATGGCTTGGCTCATAGCGACACAGCAGGAGACGAGCGGTGGGCAAGCGAGCCAGCAAGCGACTGAAGCTTCATCTTTATTTACAGCTGGTATAGGTCCATGGCCTGGGGGTTGGGGACTCCTGTTCTAGCGGGACAAATGGACAATAAGCATAATATGCATATAAGACAGTGTTGGGCAGTGATAACTGCCATGAAGAAGATATAAAACAGAGTAAGGACACTGAGAGTGATGGGGGTCTTTGCAGTCCATGACCTGTTAGGAACCGGGTCACACAGCAAGAGGTGAGTGGTGGGTGAGAGAGTGAAGTTTCATCTGTATTTACAGCCTCTCCCCATCACTCGCATTACTGCCTGAGCCCCGCCTCAAGTCAGATCAGCTGCCGCATTAGATTCTCATAGGAGCGCGAACCCTACTGTGAACTGCGCATGTGAGGGATCTAGGTTGCACCCTCCTCATGAGAATCTAATGCCTGATGATCCGAGGTGAAGCTGAGGCAGTGATGCTAGCTCTGGGGAGAGGCTGAAAATACACATTATCATTAGCAGAGAGGCTTGACTGCACAGAGACCATCATAAATCAATTGCTTGCAGACTCATATCAAAACACCGTCAGTGAGTGGCAAGTGAAAATAAGCTCAGGGCTCCCACTGATTCTGCATTATGGTGAGTTATATAATTATTTCATTATCTATTACAATGTGATAATAATAGAAATAAAGTGCACAATAAATGTAATGTGCTTGACTCATCCCCAAACCATCCCCCCCACCCCGGTCCATGGAAAAACTGTCTTCCACGAAACCGGTCCCTGCTGACAAAAAGTTGGGGACCGCTGTGCTAGAATATGAGCTCTGTGAAGAAAGAACTTGTTTGTTTTCTTCACTGCTGTTTCCCAAGCACCGAGAACAATGTAGGCACGTAGTAGGTGCTCAGTAAACACTTACTGAATAGTTGGCTGACTACATCTTCCGAGGGATCCTTCTAAAATCTGTCGTCTCCTCCAAAATGTTCACGCTCTTAAGGAACTTACAATCCAGTTGCAGGGACACAATCCAAAAGTGAAACGGCTACCACCTGAGGCACCATGAGCAGCACTGAAACAGAAGGAAGGGGAAGAGTTGAGTCAAGAAGCAAAGAGGGGACTTGGAATTGGCAAAGTGACTTTTGAGGGTAGCTTTTGTGTGTCTGGGGTGTGGGGATGCCAACGAGGAGGACTCTTGTGATAAATCCTGCCCTCAGAATATGCCTTGATCTTACAACTCTTTCAGGAGTCATTCCTCCAAGAAACACAGGAACCACTCTCTGAATCCTCCACAGCCAAAACTTTTGTAGCTCATGCATCACTAAAAATTCAGGACTCGCCCAGTCTGTTCCACCAGCCTTCCCAGGTAAGAGGAAGCCCAGCTCAAGAAAAAAGTGATGCGGTCCCATGGGAGTGGCAAGGCTGCAGCCAAACTTCCTACTGCAGCCCCTCATTAGCTAAGATGCTGAAGGGCTTTGGCTCCCCCAGCCGCCTCTGTGCCAGCTGCCAGGGTCATGTTTGCTCCACAGAGGCCCAGCAGCTGCCACACTTGGCCACAAGTGTTTACCCTGCTGTGCTGGCCATGGCCCCGGTTCCTTGCCTGCTTCTGTGCCTTCTCTAACTCAGCAGCAACTCAAGGCACTTGGTCTCTAAGAGTTCTCTCTCGAAGGATCACCTCCCCAAAAGATGCTTCTGGGCGTAAGCAACCCTGGGGCCCTTAGTGAGGGTTAGAAAAACTGCGAGATGGCCAGCCCCAAGCTGCAGGTTCAAGGTGATGCAGTTACTACACAAGTCTCTCCATGAGGCCCATAATGACCATCATCTCTAAAATTGCAATCCCTACCTGCCTACTCCCAACTTCCCTTACCTGATGTTTATTATTTATCATTATTTATTGTACATCATTTATCACTTCCTAATGCAATTTCCTTTGTTGTTGTTGCTGTTAATTGTTCATCTCCCTCTACTAGGATTTAAGTTCAATAAGGGCAAAGATTTTCATCGGTTTTGTTCACTGATGTATATACTCACAGTGCCTAAAATAATTGCTACTGCTTAAATAGAGCTTACTATGCACCAAGCCAGGTTTTAAGCACTCAGTATCAACTAGATCATTTATAATCCTCACAAGAACCTATGAGGAAGATGCTGTTATGTTCCCCATTTTACTGATTAAGCAACTGAGGAACAGAGAAGTTAAGTAACTTGGCCAAGGTCACATAGCTAGTAAGTGACAGAATTGGTATTTGAACCCAGGCTTACTCATAACCGCTAGGGTGCACCACCAAAGAACGAAACCAAACAGCGCCTTGTACGAAGCAGGCACTCCATAAGTGAATGAATGATTGAATCAATGAATGGAACTGTGAAGTGTTCCCCCTCGTGTGGAAAATCTGGTCTTCCATTCCACCACCGCCACCGTCACGCATGTCTCTCCCCAGGAAGCTCTCAGGACAATGAAAGCCTATGTGTTTTCTCAACAGCCCTCCTTCCATCCCTCCATCTCAGCATCCCTTCCTCCCCTCCTTTCCTCTGTGCTCAATAAATGAACAATGGGAAGGGAAGTCTGAGCAAGGGAGAGAGACGCGATACCCAGTATATCAGCGCTGATCCAGGAGCAGACTGATGCAAAGCAGATCGAGATGAGTGCCGAAGAAGGGGACATCTCGGATGGTGGGGATGAAGAACGACGTGTTGACATTGAAAACTGCTTTACTGAAGAGGTGGCATTTTGGCTGAACTATTAAAGATGGGTGGGATTTCAAGATTATCAGTGAGAAGTGCATTCCGAGCCCCCAAGGCTGTTGGAATTGTAAATTGGGGACAGAGGGTTCCACCTTCCACCGAGGGCAGTGGGGTGGGAGAGAGAGAGACTAGAGTTGAGGAACAGAGGGACCTGTTCAGTGTTGGCTGACACCCCTCCTCCACAGGGATGACGTCTTTCCTTGAGCTTCCAAGTCACACCTGAGGGAGGTACGGGCTCGTGTTCTTGGTCCTGTCACATCACAGGGACCCATAGGGTGACCTTCCGCAACAGGGCCTCCCTCCTCCTTTCATTTATGCCTCCTTTCCTGCTCTCTCCCATCTGTCCACGCAATCTCATTTCCAGTTCCTGTGTATATCACCATCTTACCTGCAGCCACCTCTGCATCTCATTTGGGCCCCACTGCCTTGCCTGGGTGGTGGCGAAGACTGATCTCTGGACCCACTCTGCCCTCGCCTTGCTGGGCTTGTGGTCAAGCAGGCAAGCAGCAAGCCTCTGGTAGGTTCCAACTATGTGCCAGGCCTTGGGCCAGGGAAGCCATTCCCCTCCCCTCAGCCCCGTGGCCAGTGCCTTGGCTTCACCATCTGGGAAATGAAAGGGTTGGATTCTGTGATCTTGAAAGTTCCTTCCAGCTGCAACCTTCTAGGGGAGTATTTGAATGCCCTCCTTTTGAAGCTCCGAGTTCTGTAGGGAAATGATTACCATAAAAATGTTTCCAGGTCGGTGCACTGGCTTCTGTCAGGGCCTCACTGTTTGACAACCACTGTGCAGACTTAAGTGATATTTACACACAAAAATGTTTTACTGTGGGACGCCATCATTACCCCAATGTCAGGGGCCAAGGATAACACCCCATTACAGGCCTTCCCTGTTATATGAAGAAAGAAAGATTCATTCACTCATTCAGCTAAGCCCAACTGTGTACACAAATCTGTAGTAGGTGCTATAAAAAATAGGCCTGATCTCACCAAGGGCTCAGACAACACAAAATCATCCGATCTGGGGAGGAAGGGACTAGTCACCTAAGAGCATCCACCCTCCGCTTCCACCTCCACCCCAGGGGACGAGCCCACCAAGGGGGCAGTTGCTTGCGTGCAGAAGCTCTAATAGTCTGACAGGTAGAAAGTGATTCTTGAGAATGAGAGGAAGCAAACTCCCCATGGCTTCTGCCCTTGGATCTACTTCTCTACCTGCTCAGCTCTGTACTCCGTACTCATTTCATCTCCCTTCCCTGTGAAAGCCCTTCAAACACCTGAAGACAGAGCTCTTCCTGTCCTTTTCTTCCTCAGGCTCCATGGCCTGTTCCTGCAGCCATTCCTCGGTGACACCAGTGTGCCAGAGGCTTACCACCCACTGTACTGACTCTGCTCTCATTCCTTTGAAGCAGCGTCCGGTGTTTCATCCTGGGAATCTTTCTCTTGCGGCAGATCACAAAACTGTCGGTGGAACAAAGAGATGCCTTGGCTCTTAGAAAAGAACTTACGCTCTCAAAGAACAGATGAATCTCCAACTGCCACCTTTCTTCACGTATCCTGGAAAGCCAACTGGACATGCCTTTAGTCCCACCCAGATCTAGTTCAGACATTGACCGATGGGAAAGTGAAGAGACTTGCTCAAGGGCACACAGGAGTTGCAGACAGAGTCACACGTGGCCCCCAGCTCTTTTTGCCCCCAGCCCAGTTCTCTGTCTCCTGTGCCACATCAGGGCTTTGCAGTTTATCCAGTGACTACTACACCTGCTTGGTCATCAGATCCTCATAACAAACCGTCTCCAGATGAAGTAAACGAATGCCCAGAAAGGGATATCGACTTGTGGGTGGTCCCACAGTAAGGAAGTGACAGAGGAACCCAGATTCAAGTCCAGGTCCTTGGCGTCAAGTCTAGTCCTTGCCACAAGTCTAGTCCTTGTTTTCCCCACTGGCTCTTGTGTGTTGGCCTTGTGGACACAGAGGTGAGATGCCACAGTGACCAATGTGAGGACACACATTTGGCTCTAAAAATCCACCTGGGACAGGACAGAGAAGACCTGCAGAGAGATGATTTGAGGCCCTTGTTGACAGTGAGATGAATGTGTTTCAGCAATGAAATGTGGTCAGCAACAAGTGTTGGCAAGGTTAATAGGAGGCCACCATCTACAGGCTACCTATGGAGGCAAGAAAAAAATTTTGGCCGTCTTGGGAGGCACTGAGCTCCTCGTTTCTGGAAGGGGAAATAGAGGCTGAATGGCCACTTGGTGGCAGTTCTAGGAAGGATTTCTTTTGTGGTGGTGTGAGCCTCCATTGCCTCACACATTTCCAGAGGCAATGTTTGCTCTAACTTGTCTCGTGGGGCTCAGGGCCTTTTTGAGAGGAAAGATAGGGATGGCGGCTGTCTTGGCCAGGCTCTAGGACAGGTGGAAAGCCAGATGCCAGTGCCATGTGTCCAGATAAAGTATGTGACACCAATGTCAAGGTGGCGCTCCTAAAGGAAATTGGGTGGTGGGTTGCTGCCAGGCTGCCTTCTTAGTGCAGAACTTTCCAGGCAAAAGTTCTTTTAACTATCATTTTCCTGCGGTCAGATCTCGGCCTGACCTGGAATCAGAGGACTGAGCATACACCTTCTCCAAATCAGGATTTCCAAAAGAGCCGCAGTTATGTGGTGCAAATTTTGGCCTTCTTGGTTGACAGGGCCAGGGATGGACCCACCTGGACAGGCCTCTCCAGGAAGCTGGTTCCTCTCTCACCCCCTCTGGCTTCCTCAGGCCTGAAGTACCAACCTGTCCCCCACAAGGGGGTGCTGGACATAATTCCTCGCAAGAAAACCTAGATTACCTGGGGCTTTACACAATGAGTTGCTCAGAGCCTGGAGGGTGGGAGGCCACATGGGGAGGCACGAAGCTTGGCCCTGAAATATTTCAAGTGCTCTGGGTCAGCTCTGTACTCTAAGGATTCTTAGCGGAATTGTTTTGGGAACAGATCTTGTAAATTCTTATTCTTCTGGCTTTAATATTCTCAGAGCAGAGTTTAGGGAGCAGGGAAGCAGATAGAGGGTGGGAGGGGGGAAGCCAGAGAGGTGGGCCTAGCAGGATTCTCAGTGCAGCTCTGACTGAGGGCACATGTTCAAGGCAGTAGAGAGATGAGGTAAGGGAGGAGCCAGGATATGTAGGAAGTTTTGCTAAAAAAAAAAAATAGTGTAGTTGAACATCAAAAGATTACTGTTAATCACAAAACCCAGACATCTCAAGTTAATGAATTTAGTGCTTTTCTGTGTATGGGAAGATGCAAGAGTCTGGGCTCATTGAAATTAGTCCTTGGATATGCATCCTAACTATCGAGGACCAATATCCTGTTTTTCTCCATCCTGAATGCCCCTTAGGGCTCACAGGTGGAGGTGGCTACAGCAGCTGGTGGCTTGATAGCAGGCAGCATTTTCTCGTCCACAGCAAGATCGCAAACTATCACGTAGGCCTGAAGTGCCACAGGGGATACTGAAAGGAGAGATGGCACTTGGGAGGTGGCAGAAATGGGGGCAGTGTCACTTCAGGTGGGGACATGGAAGGTTCCGATCCATGACCGGCCTGTTTTGGATATCCTACAAAGTGGTCCAAGGTGTTTGTGTTGGGGTGAGGGGAGAGCACACTAGAGAGGTGGGTATCTTGGGGCCACGTGGGGCCAGCCCTGACCTGGGAGCCGAAGGAGCCAGCAAATGTATTATATATAAATGTTTTTAATGAGTTTTGTTAACTGTAGGGTGGAGCTTATTTCTGTTTTCTTCACGGCTTAGTTCGTAAGATGCCGCGCTGTGCAAAGATCCCTTCAGAAAGTATGGGTTGGTGTTTCAAGTATGACTGTTCCTCTGCAACCCTATCGCGGGCCACCCAAAGGGGGACTTGAGGGGGAGAGGATGTTATGGTTTTGAGTCAGTAAAGCAAATTGGGGATTGTTGTCAAATTGAACTTTGTGGGAATTCCCTGGCGGTCCAGTGGTTAGGACTCCGTGCTTTCACTGCCACATGGGGGTTCCATCCCTGGTGGGGGAACTAAGATCCCCAAAGCCGCGCAGTGCGGCCAAAAACAAAATAAAACCAACAAAAAAATTGTACTTTGGGTGTACACTTTCCATGTCACTGGGTTTATACTACAGAGTATAAAACGATACAGTGGAAAATAATTATTAGAAGAATTAGGAACTATGAATTCTCTAATCCCATCACTGATCCAGTGGATTTGAAGCAAGTCATTTCCCAACTTTAGCTCTCACTTTTCTCAACTAAAATGAAAGGGCCTGACTGGCGCTCTTTCAGTTTGAGAATCATTTTCTGATTCACAGGGGGAAGACCGGAGGCGCTACTTCCGGATGCCTCCGTAATGACCACGCCCCTTGACATGCCATTTCATTCCCATGGCAACAGCTCTGTTTGGGCTCCACTGGCCTCTAGCTCTTTAGCAGCTGCTTGCAGGTCCGAGGTTTCAGGACTTTGTTCAGGGGCCACAGGACTGGCTAATTTCTGTCTTTCTCTTCCAGTTTCTGAGTTTATGCTGAAAGTTCTCTCTCCATTTACTGTGAGGTGAGCGCACAGTAAATCCTGGTAGAGTGTAGAACTCAGCAAGAAAAAGAGGTACAGAGGTTTAGTTTATATGAAACACTGATATGCAAATAATATTAGCCAGGCATTTTGTCCCCCCTCAACCATTATGAATGGTTCTTGATTGAGTTATCACACAACTGCCCCAGAGGCTGCTAAAGTGCCATCCTAGGAGGCAAGAAATTGAGCTACTAGATGTATGTGTGACTCCTGAAAAGTCCCTTCCAGACCAGTTTCCTCATCTGTACAAGGAAGAGTTTAGAATACTGCTATGGGCTGAATTGTGTGCCCCCCTCCATCCCAAGTTCATATGTCAAATTCCTAACCCCCAGTACCTCAGAATGTGACCTTACTTGGGAATAGGGTCATTGTAGTTGTAATTGGTTAAGGTAAGGTCATACTGGAGTAGGTTGGGGGGTCCCTAATCTAATATGACTGGTGTCCTTATAAAAAGGAAAACTTTGGATACAGATACAGACACAGGGAGAACACCATGTGAAGAGAAATACAGACATCAGGGGGATGCGCCTACAAAACAAGGCTCACCAAACATTGCCAGTAAACCACCAGAAGCTAGGGGAGAGGCACAGAACAGATTCACCTTCATCACCCTCAGAAAGAACCACACTTGCTGCCACCTTGATCTCAGACTTCTATCCTCCAGAACTATGTGACAATAAATGTCTGTTGTTTAAGCCGCTCACTTTGTGGTATGTTGTTATGGCAGCCCTAGCAAGCTAATACAACTACATCAGTGGTTCCCCATCTTTTCACTACCAAGAATCCCTTTGCTCTTTGTCCTTTTGTGGACTCCATTTACTTAACAGATATTTATTGAGTACCTACTATATGCCAGGCCCTCTCTAGTCATTGGAGATACACAAAGTCAAAAAGCAAAGATCCCTCCCTCTTGTGTTCATTCTATGTTTTAAAACATTTAGTTGGCCAAGTATAGTAGAGTTTATTTTAGTTTAGTAATAATTTGGGTATTTTCTCATGAGATAACCAGGATTACCTCATCAGTGTGATATAATTAGTGCCAAAAATCAAACGAAGGTGATGTTTTTAAGTAGCTGTTGATCCCTTATGGCAAGTAAATACATTCAATTCATTAGGTTTCTAAAAATATTAAAAATTGTCAGAACCCCCTTTACTACATTTATGGATCCCTAGGGGTTCAAGGGCCTCATCACAAGGTGATTAGCTAGAGCAGGGGTCCTCAAAATTTCCTGGTAAGGGCCAGATAGTAAATACTTTAGGCTTTGTGGCCCATACAGCCTCTGTCACAAACAACTACACAATGCTACCATTGTAGCATGAAAGCAGCCATAGGCCATACAAAGAATGAGCATGGCTGAGTTCCAATAAAATTTTATTTATGGACACTGAAATCTGAATTTCATGTAGTTTTCTCGTGTGACAAAATGTTATTCTTCTTTTGATTTTTTTAAACCATTTGAAAACGGAAAGACCTTTCTTAACGCATGTGCTGTAGAAAAACAGGTGGCAGGCAGGCTGTAGATATTTGGCCGTCTGGCCACAGTTTGCTGACCCATGAGCTTAGATTCTAATTCTGCTCTAGTTCTGGCATTAGGTGGTTCTTATACCCCCAAGGGTCTAGGTGAGGACCGGTGAGGGATTACAAATTTAGTAATTTGAACTCAGACCCGGGCTTCCTGCTCTCCGGTCCGAGGCCCCTAACACCGCTCTAAGCTGCTGGTTTAGTCATGATTTCAGATGCGGTCTTTGTATCCATGTGGTGCAGAAAATAGATGTGCGGTCAGCGGCCCTTTCCAGGGGTTGACCATGTAAGGGCTGTCCTCTTATTAGCAGCCAGTGGCAACCTAATTCTGTCAAGCCTGACCCTAGGCTTACGCACCCTTTTCGTTTATATATTTCTCGGGTTGCGCAGCCCGGGAGGCCCATCTGTCCCTTACTATTTGAGTCCCTGTTGTCTCATTGGCAGCTTTCTGAGCAGCTGCAAAATGTTTTTAACTTTAAGGGGAAGCTGGGATCACCAGCGTCTGGCCTGGAACAGTCTCTCTCAGCAAGGGCTCTTTCAGCTCTGACATTCCCTAGCTTTACGGACTCGGTGAGTGTTAAACTAACTCCTCCCAGCTTCCCACGGCTGGACTTTCACTGGGGGCAATAATTAATGAGGCATTTACTCAAGGACTGGGGAATAATGTGCACTACTTTTTTGTGTTGTTGTCGTCGGAAACTGCTTGGTTGCCTAGCACCCCAGTCGTCTGCCTGGTCTTCCTTGCTCGCAGATCATCTGTTCCAGTCGCCTCGCAACCACAGCTCGGCGATAGGGGCCGGAACGGGGACGAGGAGTGCTCGCGCGCGCTCAGGGGGCGGCCGCAGCACCGCCCTCTCCGGAGGACCATGCTGCGAGGCAAGTCCCGGCTCAACGTGGAGTGGCTGGGGTACTCGCCCGGCCTGCTCCTGGAGCGCAGGCCTCTCGTGGCAGGGCGCACGCCCCGCAGCCCCTGCCGGTAAGTCACGTGAACGCTCGCGACCGCGCCTGCGCCTGCGCCCGGCGTCACCACGGCGCGCCGCGCCTGCGCGCTGCGGCCCAACGCCCGGCGCTCGCCGGCACTTCCGGCGCGGTCTGCTTCGACCGGTCTCCCGCGGAGTCCGTTAAGCGCGGACGCGGAGCCCGTTAAGCGCGGACGCCGAGTCCAGCTCGCCTCTGAGCGCCTGCTGCGGGCGTGGCGACGCCATGGAGCGTTTTGATAAAGCGGCTCTGAACGCGCTGCAGCCGTGCGACTTCAGGTAGTCCGGAGCAGGGGCGGGTCGGGCGGGGGCCTCAAGCACGAGGCGGACCGTCCCTGGCTGGGAGCGGGGCAGGAGGGAAGGCCTGGGCCGACCGGGCTGACCTGCGGTGGGTGGGCGTGAGGTCTGGACCCTCGGGGCCGGAGCTGCGGGCTAGAGGAGAGAGGGGAAGTAGGTTGGGACCTGCAGTGTTTGCACCCTCGGCCCCTGCCCTTCGCTCGGGAGCAAGGGGCCCGGGGTCTTGGGGGATAGGTAGGGAGGCTTTCAGCTCCTGTTTCTGGCCTAGCACCACTTCTCGCTGTTGTCTATATTGCGATCTTGCTGTCTGCAGTCTTTTTCCCCACTGCAGGGTGAGCTCCCTGAGGACAGGAACCTGGCCTTCTCCGTCTCCGTGTCCCCCACAGGGCCTGCATCGTCGGGGCTTAATAAATGTTTGCTGTACGCATGAACGAATGGAAGGGAGAAAGGGCTCTCCCTGATTTGAGCCTTCTTCACTTGGGGAGTCAGTCGGATGGGGGCTGGTGGCCGAGTACAGGGAACCTGAGGAGAGAGCGGGTGGTTCTTGATATCTCACGAGGCAAGAGGATGGGGAGGGGTTTAGCCGCCATTCAGTGTGGGCCAGGCTCAGCTTAGGTGCTTTGTTATACATACATTATCAGAATTAAGAAAGTGCTTAGTTTCCTGATTTTTAAAAACGATGAAGTTGACTCAGAGTAAGTGACTTGCCCAAGATCACACGGTTAGGTCACACAATTAATAAGTGTTGAAGCTGGCAGTTGTCCAAGCCCACTGACTCCAAAGCCCGTGATTTTTGGAGCCCCGTGATCTTTTTCACTCTCACAATGGCAATGTAGGTGTTTATTTTTTTTTATTACTGTTTAGTAGTGACGCTACCAACAGGTATTTTTTATTAAGTACACTTAGAATACAGTATAGCCCTCCTAGACTGATTGTAGTGTTTCCTAATGGAATTTGCAGTGAAATCTACTTGCAGTGGAAGTCTTGCTTGCCATAAAAGGGAACATGGTAAGCTCTATCTGCTTAGTGTTTGCTGCAGAAGTTTATATGAAGTGGGTAAACTCTAGATGGTTTTAAGAGTGGGGACACAGTAAGGTTCATCCTGAATTATTTGTTTTGTGTGAGGCCAGTTCTAATTCTGAATGTTCTCATTCATTTCTAACAAGTCTCAGTAACACCCGGTCAGAGACACATAGGAGAAATCAGTTGAATGACATCAGTAGCTTTGTTTTAGAATAAATCACCGGTTATACCCAAGCTGGCAAGGAGAAAATGTCCTATAAACACTAGAGGAAGTTTGAAAAACTAGTTCTCAGAAGTTTGTATGCTTAACTTTGTACTTAGTCCTATATTTGTGAGACTGAAAGTCAAATTTTTGGAGCTTGAGGTAAAGAGAGAGGTGAGAAGGAGTTGGAGATAAGCCACAAATTGTTAAGATATGCTATGTGTAGAGTGCGTGGGGCTAGAAATTAACATGCAGAAAAGATTCTGTTCGTGTGGTGGGATCATAAGTGATTTTGTGTGCTTTAAAACATTTTTATGGTATTATATCATCTTTTCAATAGCAAACTTTTCTCAAAGCCAGGCCAGATAATAGATATTCAAGAGATGATCTAAAGAACAGGAGAACTGGTTAACCTTCCCTTTCTGTAGATTCTCAAGCTTTGTTTCTTTATCAGGTTAGATGATCTGAATTTTGCACACCAAAAACACATACTTTATTTTATTTATTTATTTTTTCACACACACACACACACGCACACACACACTGTATTTTATTTTTACAAGAGATAAATTAACACCAAGCATTGTAAATGGGTGACCACAACAAAAGCAACAATGACTGCAATTACCAAACACCTAACACACTCACACTATGTCATAATATTGACATTCAGTCCAGCAATCCTCCACTGTAACAGCTCCTTTACTTTGCAGTGAAAATTGATTTGAGTATTTTTTGCCTCTGAGTCCTTGTGGGATTTTTTTTTATTCAAACAGAAAGTCACAAAAATTATAATCACCCTCATCATGTCACTCAGCCCCGTGTCATTAATTTTTTTTCATCTTGATCTTTTGTTGGCACTTTTATGAGTTCATCAGTCTTCCCTTAGAGTTCTGAACATGCTTATTCATTCAGTTCAGCAGTATATTCAGTTACCAGAAACCTGTACTTGTCAGAGTCTTTTCCATGAATTCCTTGAAGATGAAACCCTTTTATAGGAGGAACATTTTTGCAAAAGCATCAGAGTATACCCAGAACAGTCTGTAAATGACAGAAGACTTAAAAATGACCACGGTTAAAGATTTGATGAAAGTTCATAGTAATGCAATTGACAAGGAAATTTAGTTATTTCTGAGATATACATTTTAAAATAATAACTAGAATTATGACTTATAACATTATACAAGAACATGCAAGATTTTTAGAAATTTCATGTAATGTCTGAAACATTTATCTTAACATATTTCCGTACAAATAACCCAAAGAAAGTTTAGTATTAGTTGTTTTTTTTGTTTGTTTTTTTTTAATATACTGCAGGTTCTTATTAGTCATCAATTTTATACACATCAGTGTATATATGTCAATCCCAATCGCCCAATTCAGCACACCACCATCCGCACACCACCATCCCCACCCCACCGCGGTTTTCCCCCCTTGGCATCCATACGAAAAACACATACTTTAACTCCCCAAAGAAACACCATGAAGGTCAAGTATTTTGTTGGGGTCCACAAAAGAATTGGCCAAATACCGACTTTATGTATGTATGCATTAATTTTTTATACAATTTTTAAAGGGTTACACTCCATACATAGTTATTACAAAATATTGGCTACATTCCCCGTGTTGTACAATACATCCTTGTAGCCTATCTACACAATAGTTTGTACCTCCCACTCCCCTTCCCCTGTATTGCGCCTCCCACCCTCCCCCCTGGTAACCACTAGTTTGTTTTATATATCTGTGAATCTGCTGCTTTTTTGTTATTTTCACTAGTGTGTTGTAGTTTTTAGATTCCATGTGTAAGTGATATCATAGTCTCTGACTTATTTCACTTAGCATAATGCCTTCCAAGTCCATCCACGTTGCTGCAAGTGGCAAAATTTTGTTCTTTATGGCTGAGTAGTGTTCCATTATACGTATGTATTGATATGTTTGTGTCTGTGTGTATACATATATATATCGTATCTCCTTTGTCCATTCATCTGTTGATGGATACTTAGGTTGCTTCTGTATCTTGGTAATTGTAAATAATGCTGCTGCGAACATTGGGGTGCAAGTATCTTTTCAAATTAGTGTTTTTGTTTTCTTTGGATGTGACTTTTTGTATTTTTTATATAGAACTCCTGCAGACACTCATATTATTCATAAAGATTACGCAATAAATTTTTCTAAAATTTTTCTGTTAGGTAACAGTGTAAGGGAGCTTATGTATGTTAGATGAGAATGTAGAGCTGAGTGATCACCAAAGTGGTATGTATTAAAAGATGATTCACTGAAGTATGGAAAGAAAATAGTAGAATTTCTACATAAATTAAAAAATTTTTAACCTTATCCCTTTTAGTGTCTGTTTTTGCATGTGTTTTACATTTTAAATAATGCATGAGTAATATGTGTATAGATAATTTATTTTAAAAAACCATTATGCCTGTATGGGGGTATGTGCTCAAAACTTTTATTTAATGATGGATTGCACAGTCAAAAGAGTTTGTAGACCACTGGTATAAACGTGAAATGTCCCCTTCCTTTGTGGCCTGCCAGAAGCCTCTCCTGTAGTGGTATACACAATTATAAGAACTCCTTTGCCTGGATTGTCTAGGGGTACAGACGAATGTGCAGGACTGTCTAGGACACAAGCTGTCATGTTAAGTGCTGTAACAACAGGCATGAACTAAGTGTGGTTGGATCCCAGAGCAATGAATCGTTCCAGCTGGCATAATCAGGAAAGGTGCCTAGAAGAGAGGTTATCCTGGGGGGACCTTGAAGGCTGGGCTGTATTCTTCCTAGAGATATAGATAAAAACCGGAACCTCTTGCTGAGTATTACCAGAAAGAATTAAGTTCAAGTGTTGACTCTGAGCATAAAGTTGGACGTGTGTTAAGGTTGTAGGGGAGCGACACTTGCCACCCCGAAATGCCTCTTTGCTGTGCAGATTATTTCACACTGAAAACAGTCAAGGCCCAAAAGACTCAGGAAGAAACTTTGACCTTCCCCTTAATTGCCTAAAAAAATTTAGATAGAGGGCCTGTTCCTGGAAGAGAGCTATCACCAGAGATACCTGCAAAGAGTATGGGCCAGGTGTGGGGAAATGGGGCATAGAGACCGGTGTCCACTTTGTGTCCCATAGACTCTGCATGGCCCAGCAAGCACTTGTTTACCAAACATTTGCTTTGCCATCTTCATGTGAATTGCCGCCTTCCCCTTTGAAGTCCCCAACCCCTACCCGCAACATCCTCTTTTGTCTTTAGCTGAAGATGGTATTTAAGGCAAGGGTTTCGGCCATTTTGGCGAGTTACTCAGTTCTCCTGGGTCTCTTCCACGTATACATGTTACTCAACTTTGTTTGATATTTCTCCTGTTAATATGTCTCATGTCAATTTAATTCTTAGAACAGCCGGAAGAACCCAGGAGGGTAGAGGAAAATTTCTTCCTCTCTGACAAGGTAGTGTGAGGATGGTTAGATTTAAGGAAAAAAAGACTTTATCTAAAGGTTAAAAGCTGTAGGGCCTACTGCTTTTAAACGTAACGTATGAGGTGGTATGTACGAGGTATGTGTGTGTCCAGGGTTGCTGGAAGCTTGCTACGCTTCACTGTCAGTAGTTGCTCATTTGTGACAGTGCATTAGGACAAATGCTGACGTAGGTCTACTTATCAGTAAAACAGCGTTAAGGAATATTTGAAAGTGGGGAAATAACTTTATTAATGTGTATTAATCTGGAGTCCTTTTTCATGTGCACACGTTTTCAACATAATTGGAATAGTATACATCAGGGGTTGGCGAAGTTTTTCTGCAAAGGGCCAGATAGTAAATATTTTAGGTTTTGAGGGCCATTTGGTCTGGCGCCACCACTAAGCTCTGCCTCTGTAGCTCCATGAAGTCTTAGGTGATGCATAGACAAGCGGGTGTGGCTATAATCTTTACATTGCTAATGTTTTAAGTAACAGTTTATCTGACTTGTTTTTCTTTAAGCATATAATTTTAAAAGCTTAATTGCATTCTTCAGAATCATTTTATTGTATTGTGGAACAAAACTTCCCATTGCAATATTTCCATTGATTTTAAAATAGTCTGGAAGAATAGAATTCACTGAACAAAAAGTGTCTCGATATCAAACTTTTAATGCATCCATGTGTGAAGGCCCTCTAAGTTGTACTCTAGCTACTTAATTACAAAGAAATTTGAGTACGTTTCCTTCAGCTGCATTCAGATTGTTCTAGGCTCCTATTTCTTTGGAGATTCTCAAACCTTGTCTGTACTGTATTCAGCTAGCCACTGATAGGATGCTTTGTGAAGGGACGTTCATTAGTTGTTTTCGGTGTATCTTCTCCCTTGCTACCTCCATTGTGAATTCTGTAAATCGTGTACATTTGCATAGCACTTGGGAGATTACAAACCACTTTTTTGTACTTTATACTTCCTTTCACACTGGATCTGCTGCTGGATTTCTAGGATCTTCTAATTTTGAGTCCCTGGCACTGCCCCTTCTTCCTCTCGCCACTGCTTTCAAGGCAGGGGCAGTGTTCCCAGCATCTTTTCTGTGGGTATTTATAGCATTTATGGACACAAGAATAGTTGGAAATGGCTGTGCAGGCTCTGATTTTCTCTTTGTTTACTTTATTCCAGAAATGAAAGTTCATTAGCATCCACTCTGAAGACGCTCCTGTTCTTCACAGCTTTAATGATCACTGTACCTATTGGCTTATATTTCACGACTAAATCTTATGTTTTTGAAGGTAATCCTAGACCATAAAACAAGACATTTTCCCCCTTAACTATATTTGAGATTCTGTGCTTTTATGACTTCTTTATATCTTTAAACTGGGTATTCTTAATTTTGCTTCTTCTGTTTTGCTTTTCAAAAATCACGTTGCATGAAATGAACTTTTTCATCACTTGGTTATTTCAGTTTGACATCATACTTGCTTATGGTTTTCTGTGGAATAGCTTGCAGATCCTTTCTTTTAACAGCCCTTTGAGAGCAAGAGTTGCCTGACATGGGAGGAGGAATTTGGGGGAATGTACCTTTGGTGGAAGATTGGAAGGAAGAGAAAATAAAGCTCCCTTTTTTAATGTCAGAGTCCTTAGATGAAGTGATCAGTTGTGGTTTTCATTCAACATAATGTTCTTCTTGTGTAGAATGTATTCAAATCTTTAAGTGAATACTTGATTTATCACCATGCAAATCATTCCTTTTTAATTGTCTGACTAGTTAAATATATAGCTACTAAAAATTAGTATGCTTTGTTTTTTGTATTTTGATACATTTTGGAATAAAATGGAAACTTTTTTTCTCTCGATAGGCGCCTTTGGGATGTCCAATAGGGACAGCTATTTTTATGCTGCTATTGTTGCAGTGGTCGCTGTCCACGTGGTGCTCGCCCTCTTTGTTTACGTGGCCTGGAATGAAGGCTCAAGGCAGTGGCGTGAAGGCAAACAGGATTAAAGTGAACATCACCTTTTGATAGCATTAAATTGATTTTTTTTAAATGGTAAATGTGTCTGGGGTAAATGATTTTATGGTAAGTGGTAAATGATTTTAATAAATTGAAAGAACATCAATCTTACGGAATCACGTTTGACTAGTGTAAATTTTGATCCTTCTAAAACAGTGGTTTGTATCATCAGTTTTAACTGTATGAGCCTCTCATTTGCAAATGAGAATTTGGAAAAGTTAAATTGGTTACAAATAAGTATGTGAAATTAGTTACACATTATTCTGGGAGGAATTTGATTATCTTACAACAAAACAATATTTTATAGCATTTCGTCTTTTGGTTGGCTTTGAGTTTTACTCCTCTGGATATATTCAGATGTACATAGTGGAGCACATCTAAACTTTATTTTTCGCTGGAACACTTTTCCTAACTATCATGAAAACACCACGTCATTGGGTTTTGGGTTGTAAATGCGTATTGGAAATTGCTTAAATTGTGGACACTGGAATTAATCTGAATGTCACTGAGAAATTTTGCATAAAGTGTAATCCCTCGTCAATAGAAATCTTTCATTACATTATTTCATGGGGAAACTAGGCTGAATCACACCCATTCATGTAAAAGGACTGGGTTTATTGAAGAATGCGGACAGCAAAGCAAAGAGAGCTACCTGCCTAGGCACCCAGCCTACTCCCTAAAGGCCCCTTTCAGGCCAGCCTCCTGCTTTCAGACAAACTCTGTTAACGATCTGCTTTGCTCTGGTCATTCAACAATGAACTTACTCTTTAATTACAAGGTTGTGTGAACTCCCTTTAAATTTGTTTTTCCTACTTTTTAATAATGTATATGAGTGAATTTACATTTAAATGTGTTCATTTTTGCATACTTAGGGAGTGTAAACAATCCTGAAAATAGGTTATTTTTATCATCCAGGAAGTATTCTTGGAATTTCTACTCTAGTCTTTTAAATCAGTGCCGTTATATCCCAGATACATCAATAGATAATGTATCTAAGTTAGATAATCCTTGAGGTCCTTTCTGATAGAAAAAGACCCTGTGGTTTTACTTTCGTTTCCTTGGTCTGTGTTCTTTCTAGCCACTTGGTACTACTTGTGTGCAATCTAAAAACACACCCCAAAAAAGTGCATATTAAAACAGGAAGAAAATTTAAATTCCCTGTAATGTTGCCACCTGGAGATAACCACTATTTTGGTTTACATCCTGTGCGCATTTCTTAATGCTAGTTTGTTACACACTAAAACTTTGGTTTAAGTTCATATTCTGCCCATTTTACCTGGCGGCTATTCGCATTTTTTCAGATGAGTGATTATTGGCCGTTTTCTTAAAAAGCACATTCTACCTTTACTTTTTTTTTTTAAATAGTAATAGCTTTCATTTATTGAGTCTTTTTTTTTAACATCTTTATTGGAGGATAATTGCTTTACAATGGTGTGTTAGTTTCTGCTTTATAACAAAGTGAATCAGTTATACATATACATATGTTCCCATATCTCCTGCCTCTTGTGTCTCCCTCCCTCCCTATCCCACCCCTCTAGGTGGTCACAAAGCACAGAGCTGAGCTCCCTGTGCTATGCGGCTGCTTCCCGCTACCTATCTATTTTACGTTTGGTAGTGTATATATGTCCATGCCACTCTCTCACTTTGTCCCAGCTTACCCTTCCCCCTCCCCGTATCCTCAAGTCCATACTCTAGTAGGTTACTCTTTTAACTAGATATTTCATTGTACAAATTTCCTGTCATTGATAATCCCTAATACAATGGCCCTTGCTGTGAGTGTTTGCCATTACTGATTTTGTTTGTTCACCCCTACTTTTGATGTTGTGGAACTGGACTAAAGGAGTAGAGAGGTAGTTAGGCATAAAAGCAAAGAAGGCATTTGTGTTTATTTAATTGTTGAGAAGAAATAAAAGATTGTTGTAGGACTAGTTTTTATTCTTGCTTATAGTTAAATGTTATCTACAGTTTAAATGTCTTAAGTAGTTATTCTAAATGTAAAATGTTTTCTTAAAAAGACTACAGTTTGGTATAAAATTCTGCAAATTTAATATGGAATTGTAGGATACTCCAGATTGAGTCTAGTGTACTGTATGGTAGATTTCTAGATGGTCCCCTCTTTAGATGCCTTGTTGTACTAAAATTTGTCCACCTAATTTCTTCTTCTATAATGTCAAGGTTTTTCTTGTACTTTTGGGATATTATGCTATTTGTAAAACGTTAATGTCCTGTGTTGGATTGTTTTGTTTGATTTCAGACATTTGCTGAGTAGATAACATGGGTGTGTTTCTGCAAGTATTTAAACCGGGGATTCATGCAAAAGCAGATGTAATTTCCTCTTGGAAAAGGTACCCAGCATTTGAAAGTTAGAATCGGATGCTAAGGTTGATGTTTGGGGTTATTACAATATAGACTTGTTTTCACACCAGTTAATATTTTCTTAGGGTTTTAACTGTTAAGTGAGTAGTTTGCTGCTGTTGAAATAACATGGTATTTGACAAGTAGATTTATTTTTCAAGACGTCTCAGTGATTTCCTCTTGTACAATGTATATACTTCCGGATGTATAGAAAGGAAAGCTACAATTGAGCCCTTATATAAATGTTATAAGGTAGGAATATGTTCACTATTGTTTGAAAACTGATTGTAAGAATAACCTCAATTAGGGAGTGTAACTTGAAGTGTCAGTACAGGCTACTGATTTAACACATGACCTTATTCACCTCACCTCCCATGTTGCCCCCCAGACTATAATCTTTATTCTCATTGTGCTAAAAAATGAAAAGTCTGCTGTAGAATGCATCTGATGTCATTAGCTCTTCAAGTGGATACCCTTTTACATATGACAGCAGAATTCAGTTTTGAATTGCTGAAGAAATTTAAACCCTCCGTAAAAAAGCAAAAAAAAAAACAACCTGCGTTTCATGGGAATATAACAAATATACTGTGAGATTATTTTCATCATAAAGGCCTCATCAGCTTTGCCCAAAAAGCAGCTGCTCGGCTTGTTTGGTGTTTATTTTCTGTTTTCGTATAAATTTTATATATACAGCTAGAGTACCCAAGGAGACCAGTAAAAACAGTTAAACAGATAGGGTGTACCCAAGGAAAGATGAAAGCTGAAGGTACATGAGACAAAGAATTTATATCCTGTTTTAAATGCATCTAGCGTATATTTCTTGTCTCCAGACAAGCTCATGTTTATTGTTTTATTTATGCTCAAGTGAAGTTGTACGTTGTTGGTAGGCCATTTTATAAATGGTTTGCCTATGGTACAAGTTGATTCACGCAGCCTCTGCTCTTCCATTTAAGATAGTGTTTGCAAGAGCTGGCCTGAAGCAGCACACTCAACAACTTGACAAGATTTCTTTTTCCTTTTTGTAGGGGGAAGGGTCACCTGAGAAAATAAATTATTTTCAGGGACTTTGGGAACCTAACGATAAATATTACGTGTAACCTGTGAAGAGATTAAGCCTTTATATATTCATTAAAGTACTCTGGAATTCCTCAACTTAACATCACTCCTGGCCACACTTTCCTTGCCTGTTTTGTTGCTACGTGTGCTTGAAAGTAATATCTGCGTTCCTTTGAAGATGTTCTATAGGTCATATTTGTCAGTTACAGACTAGTCTTCCTTTTTCTCAAGTTCAGTGAAATCTCACTGAACAGTAATAATAGCAATAGCTAACATCTGCACAGCACCTTACAGTTTGCAGAAAACGTTCACACTTTCTCGTTTTTTTTTGCATAGTGAACCTGTTATGAGATTTCTCTTGACCTTGATGCTAAAAGTGTTAGAATCTTTGAAGTCGCTAGAGTCACTGAATATGCTGTAGTCTTGAATAGCGCCCCTGACAAGGGGCAGATTTTAGATGCGCTACCTTGAAAGCTGCGTGTAATTATCCAAATGGGGGGCTTGAGTTCTTTACCCACTTGAATCAGATTTACTTTTGTGAGTGATGTTTTTCTAACTTATCTGGATGGATTTTGTATTCATTATATGCTAACCTGTAACTTGTATAAATTTACCATCTGTTGTCATTAAAAAAGTGTTCGTAATTACACTTTGATGTCTCCTGATTAAATTAATAGTTCAGTTTATTAACCTCTTCATTTTTTTTTACATTTGTTTGCCTCTCTGTTTATACTGTATAGAATATGAATAGAGCTGTCAAGGGTAAGCTTTTGTGCAGTAAATGTAGGCCAGAGATGCTCAAGTGGGTGGGGGCTGTGAGAGATGCTGAGACTGGAAGGGCTGTGCTGGGCCTGTCAGAATTGGTGTAGGTAGCAGTGGGGAAAAGAAAGCAGCTCCTTGCCTTGTGCCTTAAAAAAAAATCATTTGGGGGCGAATGGGCTTCAAATACCACTGAAGGAGTGACGGTGGGGAATACCTGTGGCTAATTAAAGACAGGGATAGTCAGTTCCTGGCAATGTCCAGCACACCACTCCCTCATGCCAGTGCCCTGTTTCCTCTGTCCTCTAGGCCACTTGTGGATTGTACAGTTGACCCTTGAACAACACGGGTTTGAACTGCACGGGTCCACTTATTCGCAGATTTTCTCAGTAGTGAATACTACAGTGCTACACAGTCTGGTCGGTTGAAGCTGCAGATGGGGAACCACAGATGGGGAGTGTGGAGTTAGAGGATTTCCCACTGTGGGGAGGGTCGGTGTCCCTAGTCCCCGCTGGTTCAAGGGTCAGCTGTACTCATTCCAGCTCCCTGCTGCACTTTGGAGGGTTCCAGCTAGTTCTTATTAATAAATATCCACTCCAAAAAAAGATTTGAGACATCTTAGTATCAAAATGTACAGGTTACGTACAATTGTATTTATATACAAAAGTACAGATTGTAAAATGTCCAGGGAACTCAGGAGACAGGTAATGACAATGCAGAAACCACTGGAGTCACCTTGTGGGATTTAGTGCCCAGACCTAACCCCAACCTGAGTCAGAACCTCGGGGCGGTGGGGCCTGGAAATACATATTTGTAACAGGTTGTGCTCTGATGCAGCCGGTTTGAGAACCACTGCTAGAGATGGAGAATTATACACGGATATTTTTAATGCTGGACTTGAAGATGTTTGTATAAAGCAGGCCTGAAATGGCAGGCACTTTATTAGGCAAAGGTAGAATCCTGTGTAATGCTATATTGAAGGTTTAGTTTAAAATCAGAATTTACGGGCTCCTTGACCATCCATATTGACTTTGCTTCACTATTAATGAATTATGTTAACTGAAAACTGTAGTACAGGAAACAGCCCACTTGGAGACAGCTTAGGTGTGCCAAGAAAGGGCCACTGCTGCTCCTCTGATGCCTTCACCTTATTTGGAATCCTCACCGCTGTGGTCTTCGGAGAGAGGCGAAACCTAACCCAGGAGTTCAAGTGAATTTGGTCTGAACAGTAAAGGAAGTAGTGGAGAAAACCAGAAGGGTTTCCTAGGCATATCTACTCCATTAATAGTATGACTCCCCTGCCCCCAAACATTTTTCCTCGCATTGCTGACATCTTTCCACTTCATTTCACGCACACCCTGCTGTTTTGCCCATTAAAGATGCATTTAGGTTAATCCTCTTAGAAAATACAGGATTTGGGTGGAGAGCAGCTCACATCCTGGCGACTCACTTGATAGCGTCCCTTCAAAGGAGCATCGGGCTACCCTGAGGGAATGCATGCTAGAGATGAAAGTCCCTGTATCTTTCTGCTTCTCACCATCTTCCCTGCTACTGCCTGGGTCTGGACCAGCTTCACTCCTCTAACTGTAGTCATTTCGCCACAAAGCAGCTAGAAGGTTTCTTCCTTTAAAAATCTTCGATCGAGGGCTTCCCTGATGGCGCACTGGTTGAGAGTCTGCCTGCTGATGCAGGGGACGCGGGTTCGTGCCCCGGTCCGGGAAGATCCCACATGCCACGGAGCGGCTGGGCCCGTGAGCCATGGCCGCTGAGCCTGCGCGTCCGGAGCCTGTGCTCCGCAACGGGGGAGACCACAGCAGTGAGAGGCCCGCGTACCGCAAAATCTTCTATCGATCGGGCATGCCATTCCTCTGCTCAGAATCCTCCAAATAGCTCCCAGTCTCCCTCAGAGTGATATCCCGGCTCCATGCACAGCCTACAAGCCAGGCCTCCTCCCTTTGTTTCATTCGCTCCCCCTTGCTCAGCGTCGGGCATCCTGCTTTCCCTTCCGCAGATCTCCCATGACCACTCCCACCGCACAGCTTTGCATGGGCTCTTCCCTCTCCCTTAGATCTTCCCTCTCCCCTGGCTCCTTCTCAGCCTTCAGGTCTCAACTCTCAAGTCACCTCCCCAGAGAGGCCTCCTAATCGAAAGTCGCAAGTCCCACATCACTCTCATAACACAGAACATTGATTGAAATGATCTTATTTGTTTATTATCTGCCTCCCTCCATGAAAGCATAAGCTCAGGAGAGTAGGCACTGTCTTATTCACCACTGAATCCCCAGGGCCTAGCACTGGTTTTAATAAGGATGTTCTTGGTTAACTGCAAGTAACAGAAAATGCTGTTCAAACGATGCAAAAGGCCAGAGATGGGGCTAAGCCATTGGCACAGTTAATTAGGGTGCCTGCTCCATTTCTCTGCGATTCTTTCTGCATGTCCTTCTCAGTGTGTTGGTAACATCCTCAGGCTTCCTTCCCTCATGAGGACAAAATGACTGCAGCCATTCCTGGGCTTCATCAGCACACCACAGACAGTCATCCAACCACCGAACAGCCCCCCTGGGCTTTTTACTCTGGAGTAACTCAGTTTATGTGCCCACCAGTGAAACAATCACTTTGGCCACGCAGTGCCAAGCATTGGTGGGTTTATGCAAGTGCCCAGTCCCAAACCAATCACTTGGGGGTTATACTGGTTAACTCAGGCCACTCAATGCCCACCCCTGGAGGAGGGGTTAGATGCTGGTAAGGCTCCCAGCAATGTTTGCTGCAGGGCTCAACTGATTTGTTAACTGGATGAGGCAATGTGCAGTGTATACACGTATATGTACAATAGATTCGGATATGGCTGCGGGCGTGGATATGGACATACACATAGATATGGAATGGAGGTGTGAGAGGCATGCACTTGGGGGTCAGGACAGGGCAGGGCCTGGGGCGGGACCATCTTCCAGAGGACTTTACAGCTGCATGAGGGCTTGGCCCTAGTAGGTGGCAAGATACCAATACAGTCCCTCTACGAAATTTGGTCAGCTCTGCCTCGGGAAGAAGGCTGAAACAGTTGGAGGGTCATCAAATTCTTTCTCCCATCGGCATCTGTGGCTCTCTGTTCCCGGGGTGTGCACTCCCACCCTTCAGCACCGCATCTGTGTTTCTTCGGAAACACAGGTACACACAGGGGGGCGTGCTTTATGCCTGCACACGAGCAAAGTGTGTGGGTGTGCTGGATGTACTCTTCATGGCTATGGCACCAGGATTTTCCTGTTCAACGAATTCTTATGGAAGGTAGCAACTGCAATTGTTCAGCTGGGGTCCCGCTGAAGACATGTCCCAAAGACAACAGTGGCGAGAGGCGGCCAGACATCCCGGTCCAGGAATACTCTCCAGTGCTCTACTATGTGATTCTGCAATTATCGGTAACATCATCAAGTTCAGCTCTGGCCTGTTAACATGCACAAAAGCAGAAAGAATGAGAGTAGAAACAGAATCTGATTTTCTCAGCTATGTGCAAACTATACAAATATGTATTTTAAAGAAAAACGTATGTGGCATAGCCAGACTTTGTTATTTTAAAAAGACTCACAATAGAAAATGAAAATGTTTTGGGACTGTGAAAAATGAAGTCTGTTCACATTTCTATATTCCATTTCTTTCCGAAAAAAATTGGATGTAGGACAGATTGAGAGCGCTGTGCCTTTTTTCCTAGTATTTCTGCTGCTCTTAGCTAGAGACACAGTTCTCATCCTCCACTCTTTGCTCACTCTTCCCTCCCAGCCCACCTTGAACCAACTAGAATTTAAGATTAATAAGCTGAGTGATCAAGAAAATAAACTTTAACAAAAAAGGTGAGTGGGAAAGGAATAGAAAGCTCGGTAAAATGGAATGAGCAAAGAGAAGTTAAATGGGTTCTTCTGACTGACTTGGCAAAAAGGGCTGGTGGGTAAGGCCCCCTGTGGAAGGCAGAATTGTAAGATACCCCCAAGAGCCCCATTCCCTATATACATGCTTGTAAAGTCCCTTCCCCTTGAATATGGATGAAACCTGTGAATATGTTGGGAGAGTAGCTCCCTTGATTTGGTTACTGTATTAGTTTGCTCACGCTACCATAACAAGGTACCACAGACTGTGCAGCTTAAACAATTGGAAATGTATCTTTTCACAGTTCTGGAAGCTAGAAGGCAGAGATCCAGGTGTTAAGAGGGTTGGTTCCTTCTGAGATCTCTCTCCTTGACTTATAGATGGCTGTCTTCACATGGTCTTCCCTCGGTGGGTGTCTGTGTCCCGGTCTCTTCTTACAAGGACACCAGCCATATTGGGTTAGAGCCTGTCCTATTGACCTCATTTTAACTTAATTATCTCTTTAAAAACCCTATCTCCAAACACAGTCACATTCTGAGGTACTGGGGGTTAAGACTTCAACATTTGAATTTTGGGGGAACACATTTCAGCCCGTAACAATTATGCTGTATCTGTGGTGGGCAGAATAATGACTCCCCCGAAATGTTCACGTGTTAATCCCTGGAACCTGTGAGTGTGTTACCAGACCTGGCAATGGGGAGTTGAAGGTGAAGATGAAACGAAGGTTGCTATTTAGCTGACCTTAAGAGGGGGAGAGTATCGTGGATTATCTGGGTGGGCCCAGTGTTATCACACAGGCACCCCAAAGATATATTCACTTACTAATTCCTAGAATCTCTGAATGGCAAAAGAGTGGATCTTACCTTGTATGGGGAAAGATGTGATTAAATTTAGGATCTTGAGAGGGGGAGTTTATCTGGATTATCCTGGTGGGATAATCTTTGCTAATCCCTGATGACCTAAATGCAATCTCATGTATCCTTATAAGAGGGAGGCAGAGGGAGTTTGAAACAGACCCACACAGGGGAGAAAGCCATGTGAAGACAGAGGCAGAGACTGGAGTGATGTGGCCACAAGCCAGGGAAGCCTGCAGCCACCAGAAGCTGGAAGAGGCTTCTCAAAACACCAACCGCCCAGTGGCGAGTTTAAGAGAGTTCAAGGGGAGCTTCACTATTTGCTTCTCAACGGGCCTGCCTCCCACCCCCAGCGTCTGCCTGGGCGAGCTCTAGTGTTCCATGCATTTCCACGCGGGCAGATACCACAGCAACCAATTTTGCTCACACTCTGTTTGCCCAGTGCCCTGCCCTGTGCCTGACACAGAATAGTTGTCCAGTGCGTATGTTGGGTGAATGAATGTTATTCCATATCATGTGCCTTGTAAGAATTATTTCTAGTGAGTTTGACATTTATATATGCTTCCCGTTTCCTTGAGTCCCTGAGGCAGCTGGATCTGCCATGGAGGGGGAGTCCTGGGGGCAGGTGCAGCCCTGCGAAGAATTAGCCCTCATATCTGCCCTCAACACAGTGTTTGCTACAGAATGCACATTATTCATATTTGACATCGTTCGAACACATGGTTCTTCGTATGTCAGAGATAGATGTAGTTTTCATTCTAGAACGTGTGTGTTCTTTCTGTTAACGCAGTGGGTTTAAAAAGTTTAATTTGTGGCAGTTCCATAATAATAAGTGATAATTTTTGTGTTCTCATTTTCTGTTTCATTAAGCTTTGGTTTTACTAATAGTGGTTAGTCTCCTCCTTATAATAACCTTCAGGTAACTTGATGATTATGTCCAATCCAACAGGCTTAGCGTAGACTGCTAGGGTAGCTGTTTCAGCATGACCCCTCTAACCAGAAATGACAGATGTTTTAATCGTCACATTCAGCTCAAGGAACAAGCTTCCTGAATCCTGATCACACGTTAAAATGTATTTAATTGTTTTAACAAAATAAGCATTGGTATGTTGAATCTTTAATTATTTTCATTATGAATATGCCATGTGGTTGTTGATGCTTAAAGAGATCTTCTCTCTGTACTAAATGTCAACTTCTTTGGGGTAAAGTCATGATCTTTCATGTTCCAAAGAATGTTTAGTGAATTTTCTGAGAATCCACCTGACTGTCCCTTGTGAACTGCCCCAGTGGTACACTCGGTATAAAGCAATGAACCCACACCCAAAGTCCGTAGTTTACATTAGGGTTCACTCTTGGTGTTGTACATCCTATGGTTTTGGACAAACGTATAATGACGAGGATCCGCTATTATCTATCATACAGAATAGTTTCACTGCCTTAAAACCGCCCCTGTACTCTACCTATTCATCCTTCCTCCCTCTGCCCACCCCCCCACCCCGACCCCAACCCCTGGCAACCACTCATCTTTTAACTATCTGAATAGTTTTGCCTTTTCCAGAATGTTACAGAGTTGGAATGATACATTATATAGCCTTTGCACATTGGCTTCTTTCACTTAGCAATATGCATTGAAGGGTACTGCATGTCTTTTCATGGCTTGAAAACTCATCTTTTTAATGCTAAATAATATTCCATTGTCTGGATGGACCACAGTTTGTGCATTCACCCATTGAAGGACATCTTGGTTGCTTCCAAGTTTTGCCAATTATGAATAAGGCTGCTATAAACATGCGTGTGCATGTTCTGTGTGGAGTTCAGTTTTCAGCACCTTTGGGTAAATACAAAGGTGTGTGATTGCTGGATTGTATGGTAAGAGTATGGTTAGTTTTGTAAGAAACTGTCTTCCAGAGTGGCCGTACCATTTTGCACTTCCACCAGCAATGGTTGTTGTTTTAGTTTGCAATTCCCTAATGACATATGATATCGAGCTTTCCATGTGTTTGTTTTCTGCTTGTATATCTTCTTTAGTGAGGTGTTAAAGCACATCTTTATAACAAATGCTTTAATAGAGATAAAAAAAACTGACGAACTTTTCAAACCCTTTTTTTTAAAGTCATCTTGTTCGTTTCGCTGTTGCTTCACATTACCAGTAGTAAGAAACAGTTTGTAAAATCTAAAGTCTACTAACTAAATATATACAGTTGACTCTTGAACAACGTGAGGGTTAACCCATGGACCATGCAGTAATGTAATATCTACTATTGAAGAATATTTGTGTGTAAGTGGACCTGTGCTGTTCAAACGTGCGTCGTTCAAGGGTCAACTGTGTAAATTAAGAATGCCCGATTTGGGGGAGGTGCATTGGTCAAGGAGACAGAAGATCTGAGTTCTGGTTCCGTCTTGCCACCAAATATTTCAATTTAGGCAAGTCACTTCCCTTTCTGAATCTCAGTGTCTTCTATAAAGTAAGGGTGATGTCTAAGATTCAACTACGGCTTTCTTTTTCTTTTGTATTTTAAGTCAGTCACTATAATGGCCCCTGTCATTATAGAGACGTCTGAGCCCCTTGATTGCCTCATGGTAAATTTTATATTATCATCTTGAAATTTTTCCATATTTCTGTTCTGTGCTGAAATGAAGAGCTTTGAATGAGGCTGAAACCTAGCAACCAGCTCTCCTGAAATACCTCATTGAATGTGTTGTACATAGAGTGTATCAGGGGAGAGTATATACAGCAAAAATGGTAACCACGCTTCAGCATTCATTTCATTTGGTGACTCACCCACTTTGTGATCCAAAGATGGCATTGATCTAAATTGTGACCTTTTCTTCTACTTCATATCATTAGAATAATGCCAGTAAAAGGGCAGTGACTCACCACTGGAGCAGATTCTTCTTGAGAAAATTAGCAGAGCTTTGTCATGGAAATCTTGGTCAAAGGGTCTTTTATTAACTTCATCAGGTGAGAAAGCCCATCCCTTGCCCAGCTGGTTAAGGGCCTATTGTATAATATGTCCTGTGGATTCCATCTAGCCCAACCATATTATTTTGTTGATGCTTTCCCCTTCTGTCAGTAATTTAGACTTTGAATGCACGAAATAATTTTTCACCGAATCAGTTGTTAATTGTCATTGCCTCTGTAATTTGAAGGGTCTTAGGGGGCTTGTTTTGCACTCTGGACTAGTTTTCATACATAGTTTGTGGATGCAAAGCCCTTTACGCATGTATGTTATTTGTGTGTCTGCACTTGTAGAAGTGGATACCCGATGGCAAGTGTTGAAATTATTGTTTTCCACTTACGAAATGAGCACATCAGGAGTTTGGGTATTAAAAATAAGGCCTTGTCATTAGACACAGTTTGCTTATTATTTCAACATACCCTGGTCTTATTCAATTATATGTCAAGGCAATATTTAATAAGTATAATAATTATCATTTGTGCTTAATTTAATCCACACTTCTCTAGCCGACTTATATTCCTCTTGTAAAATACTAACAGAATATTGCACGTACTTGAAAATTTGATAAATACCTCACACAACTGGAAGCAACTATCTCACGATCGATCATCTAGTCTCACTCTTCATGTGCATTTGAGGCCCAGAAAGGGGAAGTAGCTTGCTGAAGGTCACACAGCAAGCCATGGAAAAGCTGAGGCAACACTTTAATTCTCCAGCTCCCAGGCCAGCCCCTTGGTATCTCAGTAGCCCCTCTGAATCGGAGCCCCTGGGGATAATGTTGAGTGTTCAGGAGAGTGTTAAATGATATTCTGTGCCATCTGCTTGAGAAGTCTATAGTATATTTAGAAACATTGCTTTTCCAAGTGGTCCCAGTATATAAGTCTGGGATTCAAAGAGGGTAAATTAAGATATTTTAAAAATTCCTTTCTGTGTTGCCTCTTGGTCTCTAGTAAGCAAGATGCTTTTAGATTCATGATGTGCTTGTAAGCCAGTAAGATTGATTTCCACAAGAGACACAAGAAATTTAGTGTCATAACTTCACGGAACACCATGTATAGACTTCTGCTTTGGCATAAGGTACTAAGAAAATCTTTTCCTCAAAGTAGTGGAAATAAAATCACTAATGTGTAGTCATTGGAACAGATCCTTCTGGTGAATAAGGGGCCGATTATCACCTTTTGGAGGCTATATTAACTCTTTTATCCCTGGGTTAGGTTACTAGTTAGTCTCTGGTCATCCTTTTTATAAATTCACTTCCTAGTAGATACGGATTTTCTTCTTCCTAAAAATTTACATACTTTCACAAGAAGCCTGCCTGAACTGAAGGTAGATAACTGAGTCGATTGTTTATGTTTCCAAATCGTTTTAAATGAATTTTAAGAAAACTTAGGGCAATTCAGTAATTGGTTGAATCATCAAGCAAAGTGAAGCTTCAAAGACTATAAATAGCAGTATTTACTGGTTTCAAATATCCATGGGGAAGAGTCAGTTAGATTGGACTCTGTCATACATATCCTAGTCTGTGTAATTCTTGAATTCATTTTTCTGGGGGCTAATGCCATAGAGGTCAGACTTTTTATTCATTCATTCAGATATTAATTCATCAAATATATTTAGTGAGTAACTTCCATTTGCCAGATCAGGGGTGAGGTCCAGAGAGGCACAAAGGACATGGTTCCTGAATGCAAGTAGCTCCCAGATTGGAGAGGGGAAGTGGCAAGGAAGTAGGGATACTCCATATTTAGAGGTGCTGGGAGGAGGGCATGTCAGGGACAGTGCAGAGCAGGAGGTGGCTTATCAGGGTGGGAAAGGGGAAGAGGGTGTGGGGTTTGGGTAGGTGGCAGGCTCAGGACACAGAGGGCCTTGTGAGTGCCATGCTTGCCCAAAGGAAAAGCGTGTGCCAAGGCCCAGGGGTGGAAGGGAGTTCAATATGGCTGGAACAGAGCTGCAGATCTTCAAGGGCAGAGAGTAGGGGCAGAAGCACAGGTCTAAGGGTCATGAGATTGGGCAACAGGGAACCAGCGAAAGGTGTTTTGGCAGGAGAAGGACATGATCAAACCCGTGCTGTTAGAAAGCTCCCTTACCAACAGTGGGGAGAAGTGTCGGGATGCTTTGCTAGTTTCCATTATTTTGCTGATACAACTCTGCTGCAGTGAACAGCCCCATATAAGTCTCCTTGAGCGCAAGGAGAATCATAGGCGAATGACCAACTTCCCCCAAGCTGGGGGACCACTGGATGAATTGTGACTTATTCACAGAATGGCAAAACTGAATGAACCAACTCCACATGTATCAACATGGATAGTATTGAGGGGGAGAAGGGAAGTTGAAAATAGGCTACGTGCAGTGCAATACCACTTATGTGAAGCTTGAAAACACACAATAAGGCATATTGTTTGTGGATAAGCAAGTGCATAGGGTGAATAGAAGAGCACACACCTACCTCAGCTATTGGGTGCCTCTGTAGTGGGAGGGGAAGGGAGCAGGGTTTGGCCTTCAGCTGTTTGGTAAGGCTTTATTTATTTTAAAAAAAGTATATGTCAATCCCAATTTCCCAATTTAGCCCTCCCCCCTTTCCCTCTTGGCAACCATAAGTTTGTTTTCTATGTCTGTGACTCTATACGTCTTGTAAATAAGTTCATTTATACCATTTTTTTAGATTCCACATATAAGAGATATCATATGATATTTGTCATAGACACACTACTATATATAAAACAGATCACTAGTAAGGACCTGCTGTGCAGCACAGGGAACTCTACTCAGTACTCTGTCATGACCTATATGGGAAAAGAATCTAAAAAAAATGTGGATATATATATATACGTATAACTGATTCACTTTGCTGTACAGCAGAAACTAACACAACATTGTAAATCAACTATACTCCAATAAAATTTTTGTTGAAGTTAGATAATAACAAAAAATTATAAAAATAAATAAATAAAAATAAAAAGTAAAATGTTAACATCAGTGAAATCTGGGTAATGGGGACATAGGTGTCTGTTGTATTATTTTCTGTGTTTGAAATATTTCAAAATTCAAATTTATAGTAGAACAAAGAAAAGAAAAATACTATTGTATCAACTCTTGTACTCTTGGCTGCAAGTAAGAGAATAAGAAAGAGACCTAAGAATGGATTTTTAATTATCCCATTAAGCGTTGACAAACTACAGCCTGCTGTGGGCCAAATCTGGCCTGCTATTTTTTTTTTTTAAAAACATCTAATGGTATCATCACTTTTTTAAAAAAAAAGTTAATTAATTAATTTTTGGCTGCATTGGTCTTCATTGCTGCGTGCGGGCTCTCTCTAGTTGCGGTGAGCGGGGGCTACTCTTTGTTGCGGTGCAAGGTCTTCTCATTGTGGTGGCTTCTCTTGTTGCAGAGCACGGGCTCTAGGCACGCAGGCTTCAGTAGTTGTGGCGTGCAGGCTCAGTAGTTGTGGCTCACGGGCTTAGTTGCTCCACGGCATATGGGATCTTCCCGGACCAGGGCTTGAACCTGTGTCCCCTGCATTCGCAGACAGATTCTTTTAATTAATTAATTAATTTTTTTTTTGAGGTATGCGGGCCTCTCACTGTCGTGGCCTCTCCCGTTGCAGAGCACAAGCTCCAGACACGCAGGCTCAGCAGCCATGGCTCACGGGCCTAGCCGCTCCGCGGCATGTGGGATCTTCCTGGACCGGGGCATGAACCCGTGTCCCCTGCATCGGCAGGCAGACTCTCAACCACTGCGCCACCAGGGAAGCCCAGCAGACAGATTCTTAACAACTGCGCCACCAGGGAAGTCCCTGCTCTTGTTTTTATATGACCCATGAGCTGAGAATATTTTTTACCTTTTTAAGTGGTTGAAAAAATTCAAAAGAAGAATTTCCGGGTTGGGTGAAAATTGTATGAAATTCCAACTTCAATGTCTATTAATAAAGTTTTATTGGCAAACAGCCATGCCCATTCATTTACATATTGGTTACGGCTGCTCTTGCATACCAAGGGCAGAGCTGAGTTGAGACAGAGATAGACTGCAAAGCCTAAACTATCTACTGTCTGGCCCTTTAAGAGTTTGCTGACCCCTGCCATTTAATGAAATGGTCCAAACATCACGTATCACATGACAATGTCCAAAGGTTGAGGTGGGTTGGTTGGGAGGGGTGGCGGTATTGCCTCATGTGTCTCTCACTTTTTTAACAGGGAGGATATTCTTTCCCAGAAACTTTCTAGCAGATTCCACCTTAAATCCCACTGGTCAGAAGTGGGTCACATGGCTATCCTGGGGCTGAGGGAAGAAGCAGTCAGATCTTCTGAGTGTAGAGAAGGCTTCAGTTAGGAGGGGGGAAGGGATAGAGCAGCAAACAGGCAACAGTACCTGCTCCAAGTATAAAGTTAAAAATGAAAAGATTGGATTAGAAGGGGCAAGAGGGGATGTGGGGAGACCACTTAGGAGGCCAGTGGCCAGTGCCATCGTCCAGGAGAGAAATGATAAAATGATGGGGCCTCGGACCCAGGGACCTTTCACAGAATGAAGGTGGTTGGATTCTGGATATAACTTGAAGGACAAGCCAATGGACTGGATATTGGGGGAAATAATTGAATTAAGCAGGACCCCCAGGTTTCTGGCTGGGACAGCTGGGTGTCATTCCAGGAGATGGGGCAGATGCAGTTTTGATGTAGATGTGAGGAGCCAGTCTCAATGTCTTGTTTCACCATATTTTCACGTAATGGAGGTGAGAAAATAAAGCAGAGGCAGTGTTTTTGCTTAAAAGAGCTATAACTCAGAGTGATATTTTTCTACTCGGAAGAAATAGAGCTGTTACCAAAACAGGTTCATTTTGCCCAGACACGCAGCAAGTCAAAACGCTGACACCGAGGTTTGCAGCAAAGGCAGGGTTTATTCGCAAGGAAGCCAAGCGAGGAGATGGGAGAGCAAGTGTCAGATCCACCTCCCTGAAGGCAAGGGGCTTGGGGTATTTCTGGGATCCAGAATAAAGAAGCAGGGTGGTCTGAGGCGTGGGGAGCAAGGGGAAAGGTGATTGGAAAAAAAGTGTGGAAATTGTCCTTCTGGGCAGGTGTAACTAAGCTCCAGGCCTCTGCATGTTCAAAAATGGAGGCACTTCCTAGGGTCTAGGGGTAGAATTTTCAGCCCTCTGGCGACAAAAGTTCCCAGCTGGAGGGTCAGTGGTCCTGCCCAGTCTTAACCCGCTCAGCTCCAACTAGACACAGTTGACTCCAAGTTCCTGGAAAACAACTTGAGCAAACATCTTATTGTTTAGGCTCCCTGCCAGTTGGAGGACCTGCAAATCTTTTGTAGCAACAAAACGACGTTGATTAGTGAAGGCAAGTGAAACGGATTTGACCAACGATTACCCACAGGTTCAGAGTCATTCATGAGTAAGTGGAACAATGTCATATACGGGTCCAGCATTTTGCAGTTTACAAAGTGCTTTCGTATCCACTTTCCCATCTGACTCTCAGCTCTGGAAGTTGGTACGACAGGATTCATCCTCATTTTCCAGGAGAGGAAACTGGGATGCAGAGAGGGGGAAGTCCAAAGGCTGGAATAGGAGGTGTGTCCTCTCTTCCTAGGTCAGAACAGGGCTGTTAAAACTGAGCCTTCAATAACAAAAAAACAAACAACCCAATCCAAAAATTGGCAGAAGACCTAAATAGACATTTCTCCAAAGAAGATATACAGACTGCCAACAAACACATGAAAGAATGCTCAACATCATTAATCATTAGAGAAATGCAAATCAAAACTACAATGAGATATCATCTCACACCAGTCAGAATGGCCATCATCAAAAAATCTACAAACAATAAATGCTGGAGAGGGTGTGGAGAAAAGGGAACAATCTTGCACTGCTGGTGGGAATGTGAATTGGTTCAGCCACTATGGAGAACAGTATGGAGGTTCCTTAAAAAACTACGAATAGAACTACCATGTGACCCAGCAATCCCACTACTGGACATATACCCTGAGAAAACCATAATTCAAAAAGAGTTATGTACCAAAATGTTCATTGCAGCTCTATTTACAATAGCCCGGAGATGGAAACAACCTAAGTGCCCATCATCGGATGAATGGATAAAGAAGATGTGGCACATATATACAATGGAATATTACTCAGCCATGAAAAGAAACGAAATTGAGCTATTTGTAGTGAGGTGGATAGACCCAGAGTCTGTCATACAGAGTGAAGGAAGTCAGAAAGAAAAAGACAAATACCGTATGCTAACACATATATATGGAATTTAAGAAAAAAAAATGTCATGAAGAACCCAGGGGTAAGACAGGAATAAAGACACAGACCTACTGGAGAACGGACTTGAGGTTATGGGGAGGGGGAAGGGTGAGCTGTGACAGGGCGGGAGAGAGGCATGGACATAAACACACTAACAGACGTAAGGTAGATAGCTAGTGGGAAGCAGCTGCATGGCACAGGGAGATCAGCTCGGTGCTTTGTGACCGCCTGGAGGGGTGGGATAGGGAGGGTGGGAGGGAGGGAGACGCAAGAGGGAAGACATATGGGAACATATGTATATGTATAACTGATTCACTTTGTTATAAAGCAGAAACTAACACACCATTGTAAAGCAATTATACCCCAATAAAGATGTTAAAAAAAAAAAAGATAAAATACAAAAAAAAAAACCCTGAGCCTTGTCTTTCATGGGTGACATGTTTGCTTTTGTTTACCTTTGACATGCACCCAGCTAAGAATCCACTTTGGGTTTTTCCTCTTTTAATACTACATGAAAACTTTGTTATTTTACACTTTAAAATATCTTCCTATTATTTTAATACTCCCACACCAAAAAAAGGGACAGTAATTGCGTTGTTCACTTATTTTTAGACAATTTCACGTGTTTTGAATCATCTCTAAAACCTTATTTCCACAGCACATAACAAAATTAATTAAATTGCTTTTTGAAGCAAGGCTTTGTTTCCCACTGAAACGATGACTCATGAGGTCCGACTGAGTCTCATTGATATTCCTCCCCCAGCAAGTAATTTAAATGTGAGTTATATAGAAAGGAAAAGAAAGAACAAGGAAAACGAACACACAAAGAAAACTTTCCCTTGCTTACCTCTTTGACAAGTTTTCCTGATAACAGTATTGATAACCAGCATCTCCGTGTCCTGGGCTGTGTAAATGGGCCAGGGAAGGTAGATTTTGGCCCAATATGAGGAGACATTTTCTGATCCACCGAGATGCCCAGTGTTGGTACCATTTGGCTTGGGTGCCAGTGAGCTTCTTGAAACATGGATGTAATCATGGCTGCTTGGTGGCGGTGGTGGTGGGGTGGGTATAGGATTTTTTAGTTAACAGTGCATGGACTTGGCATATTGAAGGAATAGGAGGGAGCCCAGCCAATCTGAACCTTGGGAGACGAGGGCAAGGTAAGTCTGGGTAGTAAGGTGTGGCAGGATGATGGGATATCTTGAGTTGAAACAATATCCTGAAGAAGAAAATGCTTTTGACAAAATCACTTTTTATTTTATTTAGAAACTTTTCAGCATTTGGAAACATAGCACCTAGCACACAAGACATGTAATGAATGTTTGCTGAATGCCCCCCTACAGGGATTAGGGAGGAGGAATGACAGAATGAATGAGCTAGCGCTTAATAGAGCATGGTGGACTGCAGAGCAGTGGGAGGGATTCGGGATGCTTTTATGTGGACTTTTGAAGGCTGGCTTTGAACTAAGGGGAACTTGGAGCCTGCATTCTATATGAATATTGTGGCTTCGCTACAAGCCCGTGTTCTTTGAGTGACGGGCCAACTGGGCATTTAACCTGGTGCTTCTTCTGGTGGCAGTGGGCATCAGGAGACTGTCCAACCTTCTACTTAGAGACTATTTTTCCTTGATTTTCAGAAATACAAGGGTGGGTAGCACCCAGGAACTGAGACTTGATGGAGATGATTTGGACCCACGTTTGTTTTTTCCATTTTTAAGAGGCATGTCTCATGGACAAGCAATAACATTAGGGAAAGTGTATCACAAGTTTCAGGGGTGGCTAGCATGGTCCACTCTGTGAACTCACAAATGTCACTCAAAGGCTACATTCTGCAGAAAATAACTGCAATTTAAAAATATGAGCCTCTAATAGAACCACCTTGGAGTCTGCACCTATTTCATTACCCTTCCAGCCACAGCACAACACCTCCTGAGCTGTTTGCTAGCAACATTAATTAACTGCAGGCCTGGGGACAGACAAACACATCCAGGTCAGAATGCTTTACCAGGCTGACACTTAGATGGTGAGCAGAAACCTTGCTTTTATCATTTCCAATGGTCACTGCTCAAGCGAGCTCTAAAAGAAACCTAACATTTTCTGTATCTACAGAAAACATTTTTTCCCGAGTGAACCTCACTGCCACCTCGGACCAAGTCAGATTACATAACTGCCACCGAATATTAGGAATTAGCTACAAAAGTTTCAGAAAGACCTTCTTATTTTTCAAAGTCCAACATTTTTTCTTACCAGGTACCTATGAACAGTAAATAAAAGAATAATTCGTAATAGAATAACGATCCCCTCATTATTCCTTAATCTTTTATTAATCTCCTTATTATGAATTAGGGGAATATGCTAGAAAAGAAGATATTATTGCTCTTTCTGCTTCCATAATAAACAACAGTAATTTTCTGGTGGAATGCATCCCCCTTCTCTACAGGGAATGACTTACTTGCTTCAGGAATGAACAAAATGAGGAATTATGACATCACTGAATCCACTTTTAAAATTAATATGAAGCGCTTGTCATGAAAATATGGATCTTCCCAGTGGGGAAAAATGTGACTAACATCAAATGAATCAGAAATCCGAAAATGTCAGGCTGTCACTTACCTGAGCAGTTTGTTTTGGTTCTGTACAAGGAGGCTGGAAGGCAATTGACAATTGGGAATAGAAACATGAAGATAAACGAACAAGACCAAAAATCAAAATAAAAAACAAAAAACAATTGGCACCCAAATTCTTATTAGCTGGCCATATTTTCACCGACTTCTTATCTAAGTATGGAATCAACAAAGCTGCCGTAGAGATCATAGAATCTTAGAGCTTGAAGAATCCAGAAGTTTCTTAACAGTCTTCCTTTTTTTTTTTTTTAACAGAACATCTTTTCCTACCAAAATTTAATGTCATTATGGGAAAGTTTTGTGAGCAAAACTACCCTGGCTGAAGTGCACACACGTGTGTGTATGTATGTGTGTGTGTGTGTGTGTGTGTGTGTGTGTGTATTGGGGGGCTGAGGAATGTTCTCTCCACCCATACCCACTACGCCCACCTGCAGCCCCTGAGAAACTTTCCAGGAAGCTCATGGCCTTGAAGAGCTTGGGAACAAAACTCAATCCATTCTGAAGTCCTCTGGTGATGGAAGACTCAGAGTCTCAGAGCTGGCTCAGGACAGGCCTGAGATCACCCAGGCAAACCAGAGCCACAGCAGAGCCAACCCTTCAAGCCAGGCACACGCACCCCACGCAGGGCTCCTGAGCTGAGCTGTGCATCTCTCCCCACACTCACCTTTTTTCTTGGCCCCTCTGAGGAAAGTTTGCCACCAAAGGGTATTGCTGTCATTAGCCGGCTCCACATTTCAGATGTTAAGAAACTTCCCAGCTCTGCCGTTAATGTGGATCCAGTCGGAATTGAGTCTTAGGCACGAGTCATCTGTGGTCCTTTTGTCCTTGATTAATTTCGTGACATTTATTATAGAAAGGAAGCTTAGAAGCTTGAAACAGCCTTCCTCATTAATAATAAATTTTCGGGACTTCCCTGGTGGCACAGTGGTTAAGAATCCGCCTGCCAATGCAGGGGACACGGGTTCGAACCCTGGTCCGGGAAGATCCCACATGCTGCAGAGCAACTAAGCCCATGCGCCACAACTACTGAGCCTGCGCTCTAGAGCCCGTGAGCCACAACTACTGAGCCTGCGCGCCTAGAGCCCGTGCTCCGCAACAAGAGAAGCCACCGCAATGAGAAGCCCACGCACTGCAGTGAAGAATAGCGCCCCCCTCGCCACAACTAGAGAAAGCCCACGTGCAGCAATGAAGACGGAATGCAACCAATAATTAATTAATTAATTAATTAAAAAAATAATAAATTTTCCCTTTTGGTAATATAAACATCGTTCAAGACCCAATTAAAATGTCCCCAATGTTTTCAGTAAGGAAAGAACATTTATAACTCAACTTTGCCATGTGTTCTTGTCCCAAATGCTTGTCATCTCGATTAAATTGTTCATAACTGTTTGAAATGTAGAAGCCTTGGTGGACTTGGGCAGTCATATTTCAGTGCCTGTATATATAGCATTATCTGATCTGTTTGAATGGGTGATGGTAAAGGAGCCAACTTAGATACTGGATCATGTGCTATTTTTAGTGCATTTCTGAGACGTTATTAATTGAATTCAGTTCATCTCTGCTTCAACTTGGCCTGCCATCGATTAATTGCGGAAACCTGGGACAGAACTAAAGGCTAGCAAAACAAAGTTCAAATTCAATTTGTTGGTCAGTCTACTGTCTTGAAACCAAACAGCACGATTAATAACATCTCACCAGTTCAGTTCTCTCACTAGAGAACCACTAAATAGGTACTGTGCCACAGCTGCTCCTCAATTCTGGAGCCATTCCAAAGAAAGGTGCCAGGGTCTGGGCCAGAAGCACAGCTGACTCAGCCCACACCATCCACGACGCCCTTACTCCTCCCAGGAGTAATGGAACCCAACCCATACACACCAGCTGGCTTGGCTGTAGGCGAGCAATGGCATGCACTTCCACTGGGCCAACCACACCGAGTGCCTGTGGTTTACCAGGCCCTGTACATGGCAACGTCAGTACTGAGATGGATAAGACATGGCACCATCTGAATGTAGTGACAAGCAGGCCAGTACTACGTGGAAAGTGCACCAAAGGAGGCATGGACAGGGTGCTTTGGGCCCATGAGAAGGAAGCGGCTAACTCAGGCTGGAGGGCAAGGGCAGCAAAACCAGAGATTAAGGGGAGCATCTGGGAGGCAGTGATGCCTGCGCTGAGTCTTTTGTAAAATTTAAAATATATCATTTGTTTCTTATTATCAGAGGATATATATTCATTGTAGAAAGTTACTATTTCCAAAAAGCAATATATATACATATATAGAGCAAAACCACCACCAGAGATAACCACTGATTTGTTGCTTCCCCCAAGAAAACCTAACAATACACAATGAATATTTTTTCATGTCATTAAATATTCTTCCACATAATACTTCGTTGTATGAGGTACCCTAATTGACTTAACCAATTCTCTATTATGGAAATTTAAATTATTGCAACATTCTCATATTATTAACTAAGATGAATATCCTTACACTTAAGTCTTTTTGCACGTCTATAATTATTTCCTTAGGACAGATTCCTAGAATGTAAAGTGGTGGGTCAGAGGTTCTGCACATTTTAAGGCTAAATACCAACCAGCAGTGTGTGAGAGTTTCCATTTTCTCCCACTCTTGCTGATGCCAAGTCACTTCAAAGTATTAACCAGGTAAAAATATCTCTAGTAGCCAGCTTCCAAGACAGCCTCAATGGTCCTCACTGCCTGATTTTCACACCTTTGTGTGGTCCCCTCTCATAAATAGGGTTGTCCTGTGAGACCAACGGGATATTGCAGAAATGACAGGTATGTAGTGCTTCTTTATTTTGATTTAATTTAATTAATTTTTGAATATTGTTTTCTTTTTTCCTAGCTGTATTCAGGTATAATTAATGCATAAAATTGCATATACTTAAGGTGTGCAATTTGATGTTTTGATATGTGTTTACACTGTGTGTGTTGTTGTACGATCGTCACCATCAAGCTAATTAACACCTCTATTGCCTCACATAGTTACCTTGTATGTGTGTATGTATGTGTGTGTGATGAGATCACTTAAGATCTACCCTCTTAGCAAACTTCAGATATACAATGTATCAATAGTATTGTTAACTATAGTCACATTGCTGTACATTAGATCTATAGAACTTGTTTATCCTGTATAAATGAAACCTTGTACGCTTTGACCAACGTCTCCCCATTTCCGCAAACCCCCAGTCCCTGGCAATCACCATTCTACGTTCTGCTTCTGTAAATTAAGCTATTTCAGACTCTACATTTAAGTGAGATTGTGCAGTATTTGTCTTTCTCTGTTTGGCTTATTTCACTTAGCATAATGCCCTCCAGTTTCATTCATGCTCTCACAAATGGCAGGATTTCCTTCTTCCAGGCTGCATAATATTCCTTTGTATATATAACATAGGTACTTCTGAGACTAAGTCATAAGCAGCATTGCCACTTCTGCCTTGCTCTCTTGAGTTAATTGTTCTAGGGAAGCCAACACCACATCATGAGGACACTCAAGCAGCCCAATGCTCTCCTACCAATCACCAGCCCGACTTGCCAGCCATGTGAGCAAATCACCTTGAAAGCAGGTCCTCCAGTTCCATTTAAGCTTTAAGGTCACTGCAGCCCCAGAGACCCTGAGCCGGAACCACCCAGGTGAGCCACTGTCAAATTCCTGACCCACGGAAACTGCGAGATAATCAATATTTATTGTTTCTGTAAGCCAGTCAGTTTGGAAGTAATATGTTATACAACAACAGATAACTAATGCAATATATCACTTTTGCTGTATTTTTTCTTTTGAGTTTTAGTGAGGTTTACGTCTTTTTCAAATGTCTATTGACCACTTTATTTTCCTTCTCTAGTTTATGCCATATTTTTAGGGTGTTGGTCTTTTTGGTTTTTCCATTGATTTTAAGATCTTCTTTTCCCTCAGTGCTTATTTTCCTGAGATGAGGCGTAAAGGCACCAGGCGAGATTGGATGATAGGGAGAGGACAGGAGATTGCGGGGACATGTGGAGAAGTCACAGGAGATAGAGGAGAATAACGAGGGAGGGAGGAGTGCCGGGAAACTAGAGCAGTGCTTCTCACACTGAGTGTTCATAAGAATCGCCTGAAAATCTGCTCCAAATGCCAATTCAGTACGCCTGAAGTTCCCAGGTGATGCTGCTGCTGCTGATCTGGGCAACACATCTCGGATAGCAAGGATTTAGAGAGATTGCTTAGGATGTGGGGTAGAAATTGGCCATTCCTCTGCATTCAGTGGGGGTTAGGGTTAGAGGGCCGAATGGGAGGGAGACCAGCATGCACAGCGTGTGCCTAGGTTGTAGAGGTGGGGGAGGGTTGGCAGAGAAGCAGGTGGGGCTGGCTGATGGGAGTGGGTGTTTCCATGTATCTTAGAATCCAAGGAGGTAGCTTAACGTTTATTTTTCTCTGAGTTTCGGTAATATCAAGGTGGCCTGACTGATTTCTCAGATAACAGACTAAATTTTATTCTTTCTCGTGAGAGAGCAGCTAATAAGATAAGACACTCTGAGGTTTCACTCTGTGCCCAGCGATATGTGCATAGATACTCTCTCAAGACCTTGGGAGGTATACCCTATTTTAAAAATGAAGAAATTCAAGGTCAGAGAAGAAGTCAAGCAGCTTGTCCAAGGCCACACAGCCAGTATGTGGCTGAGCTGAGGCTTGGGTCAAGGTATGGCTGACTCTAAAATCCCTGCCCACCTTCTCGGTGCTTCCGTGGGCACTCAGAGGTGAGAAAGAGCCAGGACGGCAGCCGCTCTAGCTGGGATCGTGGCAGGCAGGGCTGTGGTTGGGCAGGACAGCTGATCTTCTTAGAACGCATGGATCACTAGTAGTGCCACCAAAGTTCGTTCACTGTGAAAGGCTTTTTCCTACAGTGGAGTCATGTCTTCTGTTATGGCAGCATATATCAGGCAGACCTTTGAAATAATCAGGCTGTATTTTCTTCCTCCGCTTCGAGGACTCAGTAGTCTGAGCCTGTTTCATCTTACTACACCGACTGCTACTTCGCCCTCTCTTTTGACAGCTCCTTCTCATCTAATCTCAAGGTCAGAGGGCCATAAGGCTCATTCCGCAGGCATCCTCACTTCCCTCCCCAGCACTCATTGCCTTTCTGATCTTATTCAAAATCATGGCTTTAAAAACCATACAAGTGCTCCTCCCAAATTGACCTTTCCAGTCCAGGCCTCTCCCCTCACCCCCAGACTTGTACACTGGACTGTGAACTTTGCATAGCCATTGGGGTGTGCAATAGATACCTCAAATCAAACCTCTAGTCTTCTTCCCTCGACTCACTCCTCTTGCCAACTTCCGCATCTCAGTAAAGAGAAGTTGCTCAGGCCAAAACCTTGGAGTTTAACTTGTTATCACTTTCTCCTACCCCGTGCCTCATCCATCAGCAAATTCTGTCCCTTTCTCCTTCTAAGCATAGCCACTTCTCACTCTCGCTGCTGCTTCCACCCAAGTCCCACTCAGCAGCAGCATCTCTTGCCAGCGTCACTACAGTAGCCTCCTGTCTGCTCTTCCTGCCTGTACCCTCATCCCATTTGATCTGTTCTCTGCCCCATTGCCAGACTGATGTTCTAAAAATAAAATCTGAATCATGTCCCTCATGGAAGCAACATAAATGTCCATCAGCAGAAGAATGGATAAAGAAGATGTGGTGTATATATACAATGGAATATTATTCAGCCATAAAAAAGAACGAAATAATGCCATTTGCAGCAACATGGATGGACCTAGAGATTATCATGCTGAGTGAAGTAAGTCAGACAGAGAAAGACAAATATCCATGATATCACTTATATGTGGAATCTAAAAAATGACACAAATGAACTTATCTATGAAACAGAAACAGACTGACAGACATAGAAAATAAACTTATGGTCACCAAAGTGGAAACAGCGGGGGTGGGATAAATTCGGGGTTTGGGATTAACATGCGCACAGGACTATATATAAAATAGGTAAACAGCAAGGACCTACTGTATAGCACAGGGAACTCAATATTCTGTAATAACCTATATGGGAAAAGAATCTGGGAAAGAATACATATATGTATATGTATAACTGAATCACTTTGCTGTACATCTAAAACTAACACAACATTTTAAATCAACTATACGCCAATAAAATTAAAAAAAAAATCATGTCCCTTTTATGCTCAAAACTCTCAGTTAGAGTAAACCCAAAGGTCCTATATAATCTTCCTCTCAGTCACCCAACCTCCCCCTCCTGCTACCTCTCTGATTCCCTCTTCTACTCTCTCCCCCTTGCACTCAATGAGCAGCATAGGGAGAGGGGATACAATTTGCTTCAAAGGAAAGGTCAGGCATGTGTAGCGTAAGAGCAGACATGACCCAAAGGAAAACAGAGTCTTTTCTGTTTGCAAGAACTTTGCTTTCTAAGTATATGGACTCTGGGCAAGGTACCCAACAATTCTCCTCGCCGTGACTCAGGGATGAAGTCTACCCACTGTGTAGAGTGATGACTGGGGATTCTTTTATAGACAGAGAGAGGCATTCCTACACTGAGGTTTGGTGTGTTGTAATTTCTGCTTGCTTGTTTGGTATTGTGTTGAGCCTTTTAATCCCCTAGGATGTGCCACAAAAACTGTAATAATCAAATGTAGGCTATGAACACAAAAATTAGAGGACTACTTGTCTTGATTACAATATTCTTGAACCTAATAATAATTTAAAAATAACAATTTTTGGAGTCTAATAGAATCTGGGATTGACTTGTCCACTGCCCTCTCATTTTGTAGATTGGGAGGTAACCTTATGCTGTGTTACCCAGGGAGTCCTACCCACAGCCCCATCCTGCCTCCTCTTGAGCAGTGTCAATAAGACTATTATGATGAAGGCTCCCGGCAATAGTTTTTTCAGGGGAATTAGTGAAGTACTCAGAGAAGGATTTTTCAAATATCAGTGATCTCCAAAACGGGCTCACTGTTTTCTAATTTCACACGGCGTTGAAGTATTTATTTTGGAGGGTAAGTGCTCTAATCATGTACAATATGCCTCGTGAGAGGTTTTGATTTAAGCCTCGTCAGTCGATTTCTGCCAAGGTGGTATTTTGAAATCAGTGTATTACTTCCAGTGCCCGTAGAACATAGGGCTGCGCTCATGTGCTGCGCTGTCATGGGAAGTTTAAAAGCTCCTAATGGATCAACAGATTTTCAGCGAAGTAGAAACCATTTAAAAGTATGCAAAAAATGGATTAGAAAATAAAGTCATTATAGTAACTTGAAAGTGATTACTGATCCACAAGACTAAATGGGCTAAAATTGCTTGTACACATCTAATTATGGTGTACTAAATTTCAACTTTTCAAGTAGGTTAGTTTTTCAGTTGTTAGTCTTTGAAACTCTTTGTTTGCACTTGGAAGACATCAAAGCCAATGAGATAAGTACAGACTTGACTGAACTGGGTCACATTGATCCACTGATGTTAGTGACGAACCTGGGCTACTGTTGAATCTTGATGGTGTCATGTGGCAAACAATACGGCACCCTTCAGACCCGAGGAAGGAGGTCAGTCAAGAAGCACTCTGGAAGTGCCTGCTGTGTGCCCTGGTGCTATTAGACAATGTGGGAGTGATGCTCAGTCTGGAAGGAGGAGATGAACCAGAAGACGTGACTAGATCTGCGGTCAGGTGTGAGTTGAAGAGAGCGTGGGCTTTGGAGCAAGAGCTCCCTGAGTTCAAATCCTGCTGCTGCCATGTCATAGCCATAAACCTGGGTAATTTAGTCTAGCTTTTCTGAGCCTTGGTTTTCTCATCTGTCAGTTGGGGTTAATAATGGTGGCCCCTACGGTGAGCATGATGTAAGAGTCTGTATGTAAAGTCTGTGCACTTAGCATGCACTAAGTGTCGCTTATTTCCCTTCTTCTGTTCACCTCTGTACATGGTATAGTACCAACATTCAGAATAAGGCAATTCACGGGTATCTTTTCACCTGAACCCTGAGAAGGGGGAAATCCGGCACTCATGTGGCCTGAGTGCTGGGCTGGAAATGACGGAGGAGAAATGCACAGAGGAGGTGGGAACAGATAAGGTTGCCATGGTTAGAGGAAGCAAGGACAACACATAGTCCGTGGCTTCCCAATGACTTTGCACATAAAGTCCCACTTAGAAAATGATACTATTGTATGGCACACTGGAATTAGACAAATGAGGCTATTCACAGCTCGAGATGTCCTTCCCACAGGTAGAGCCCCTGCCCCAGCCTCTGTCAGCCAACAGAAAGACTGAGGGGGTCAACCATGTGAGCCTGTGACTAGTTTGTAGCCCACTGGTTGGGAAGTTCTGGTATAGAGAACTTAAAAGTTCACTGCACTAGCCCCCTTAAGTCCTTTTTGGAATGAGGCAGGGGGTGAGCGAATAAGACTTCAAGCAGTGAATTCCCTACGCTTGGCTTTGCGGTGGCCAAAGATAGCTGGTGGCACTGGTTCCTGAGGTATAGTGCCAGGGACTGGGGAGAGGGGGCCGCTTGTACACAAGGAGCAAAGGCCAGGTGGACGGATGTGTTCGGTGCCCTCCCCTCACTTTCCTGCCTTCTGTAGGTGAGCTCTTTGCACTGGCCTGCTCTAAGCCACTGAAGTGCTCTCTGCGTGGCCCATAATGCTTTGTGTGTCAGTACTCAATAAATATGTGTTGAGTTGGATTGAATATATAAAGCTACTGGCAAAAGGCCCTGCCCTACAGGTTTGAGCTTGTGCACTGAGCTCAGCATTTCTCTGTTCTCCTTTATCTGTTTCTCCAAATCTTGCTCACTGAGCTCAGGATTCACCTCCAAACATAATCACTTTTTTTTCAAAATTTTTGAAGGATAGTTCATTTGCAGTGCTGTGTTTAATTTTTGCTGTACAGCAAAGTGACTCAGTTATACATATATACATTCTTTTTCAGATTCTTTTCCATTGTGGTTTATCACAGGATATTGAATAGAGTTCCCTGTGCTCTACAGCAGGACCTTGTTGCTTATCCAGCCATAATCAGTATTTGCAGTTACACTTGGTCCTAGTGGCCTCTCTCAATTGAAAATGATCCAGTGGCTAAGTTTCCAAAGGTAGACCTCTCCTAAAAGAAGTAAAAGGAAGGAGATTCTGACACTTTCTAAAACATAGATGAACCTTGAGGATGCTATGCTCAGTGAAATAAGCCAGTCAAAAAGGACAAGTATTGGATGATTCCTCTTACACGAGGGACCTGGAGTAGTAAATTCACAGACACAGAAAGTAGGATGGTGGGTGCCAGGGGATGTAGGGAAGGGAAATGGGGAGTTGTTCAACTGGTATGGATTTTCAGTTTGGAAAGATGAAAAAATTTATGGAGATGGATGGTGCTGATGGCTGCCCAGCAATGTGAATGCACTTAATGCCACTGAACTTCACACTTAACAATGGTAAATTTTATGTTACGTGTATGTTACCACAACTTTTTAAGAAAAGAAATAAAAAACACAAGGGTAACAGATGGTCTGTAGACCTCAGAAAGAGAAAACTGCATGAAGGTTGAACAATCAATTTGATTCTTCCTTTTATTATTAAAAGAGAAAGCTTAGCATATGTCCAAGTTACTGTAATTTTCAATCCCATTTTGTAATGAGCTGAGTCACCTCTCTTTATTTCCTCCTTCTGTGTTCTCTCTTATAGTCTGGAAATGGATTTAAAATGTACTTGGGTCGGTGAAAGAACCCATTTCAGTTGAGCTCACTGTCAGGCCTCATGGACACCAGGAAGGGATGAGGGCTGGGAGAGGGCCATGGGAGAGGCAGAAAATCACTGAGTGAAGTGGCCGGGAGTGCCACTCACCTGCCATCACGGCAAGACTTTGGGCAGCCTTCCACCCTGTGGGTTAGTCCCTGGGAAAGGGCACTCCTTTTGTTGTCTTCCCAGGACCTGCCCAAGGCTTCTGGTGCTTTCTAAAAACTGAGTTGTGGCCTCAACTGAGCCACTAACTTATGAATTTGGTATGGTTTCTAGGGATACCTTGTAGCCCTGTCCGTGGGTCCAAGCCTCAAAGTCTCTTACCAGCAATAGACCCCGCAATGTGGGAACAGTCCTTTCCCTCAGGGACTAGATTACAGGCTTGACAGGTTTTATGGGTTGAATTGTGTCTCCCCCCCAACCCCCCAAAATGATATGTTGAAATCCAAACCCCTAATACCTCAGAATGTGACCTTATTTGGAGATAGTATTTTTATAGACATAATGAAGTTAGAATGAATTCATTAGTGTGTGCCCTAATCTAATAAAAGGGGAAAATTGGACAGAGACACAGACAAGCATACAAGGAGACACAGGGAGCAGACAGCCATCGACAAGCCCAGGAGCAAGGCCTGGAACACATAGCCCTCAGAAGGAACCAACTCTGCCCATACCTTAATCTCAGACTTCCAGCCTGCGGAACCGAGACAAAACTTTTCCAATGTTTAAACCTTCTAGGTTGCAGTATTTATTTTTAACAATAGCCCTAGAAAACTAATACAGCAGATAAAGCATATTTTCCCCACATTCCCTTCGTTGGATGCTGACAGTGTGACATATGGCTGTTCATAGTTACTGTAGTCCCCCTGAGAATTCCTTTCACCTCACCTCTCAGGGTGCCCCCACCAGCAGGCATTAGAGGCATGTTGTGTTATTGGGCTCCAGGGAGAGTGAGTCACTCTGCAGAAGAGGCCTTCCTCTCACTGATCATTCCTGTCTCTTCCTAATGGGAAGGTTCTAGAAGTGGAAGGAGAGCGACAGAAGGCCAATGATGAAGGATTTCTTGATCAAAGGGCTTTAAGCACCTTACTTGGAACAGGGGCCGCATCAAGTGCTCTCAGCTCAATGACTCATCACCAGAGCCTTCCTGGGAGAGGGTCACTTTTCTGATTTACACAACCCCCCTCTTAATATAGTCTTGTCACTTACAAAAGGAAGTAAAATTCCATGCTGAGATGGAGGGGTTATTCTAAGGAATTTAGAATGCTAAAGACTTAGTCATACGGGCTCTCAATGCTCCCTAATCAGTATCACTGGGATATTGCTAAGGTTTTATTTAGTGAGTCCATTAACAGCCTCTTACCTCTTCTCAGTTCATTATTTAGTGCAGTTAGAGTGCCTATTATGGGAAAATTATGCTCTGTGCATCACGATTTTTCAACCAGGACTGAGCAAATTGCTGTCTGATTATTCTGTCCAGCCCCATCAGTTAAGGGCTCTTTTCCAATCCAGTGTCTAAAGACTCAGCCAAAACAAGTTTTTGTCTAAAAAGACTGGTTTTGAAAAATGAGATGAAGAGCTGTTCAAAGTGGTTTAGAGAACAAACTTCATTTCATCAAAGTACACTGTCTTCCTCACAAATCCTTTCTGGTTTAATTTCTCTCCAGTAAGTTTCACTACCTGAATTGGTGCAAAATGTGCAGCAGTTGTGGTAGCAATGTTGTCGTATTGGATATTAAATCAAATGTGTTGATTTTCTACGGGGATCCTGGCGTTTTTCCACAAAGGTTTCTACCTTTTTCCCGCAAAGAACTTACAGGGAAGCAGCACATTCCTCTAACCCAGATCTCTCCTCTGAATTCCAGACCTGGAGAACCAACTGCACCTTGGACACCTCCACTCAGTTACACCCTAAACTCCTTAAACTCATCCTGTACAGCAAGTGAAAAATGAAAATCACCATCATCTCATCCCAACCAAATTTGTTTCCCCTTCAATACCCAGCATCTCAGGGGATGGCAACTACTGATTTGCCAAGCTCTGCAACTCCTTCTTCAACTGCCATCCTCAATGACTTTCCCTTTTCACCCCCATATCAGTACCCAAACCCTGTTAACTCAGTCTTCTAAACCTCTTCTATCCTCTCCATCCTCGCTGTCTCTCCAGTAATTTAGTGTTGTTCTCCGAACAAGAAGATACCCATCTGGGATCCAAATTTGCTGTGGAGGATTCTCATCATGGCCCCATTCATGCACGGGTCTCCTCAAGTTTCTGTAAGTGAGCGTCCCCATGAAGCCTGTGCTGGCAGCAGATCAGGAATGGGTTTCCCTTTCTCGAGGGGAGGTCTGTAGCAAGGGGAAGGGGAGAAGCTCTGCTACGTGGCATGGAAGCAGGATGGATGGTATTAGCACACTCTACCTCTCCACCCCCAGACCCTGAAACTCCATGAGGGGAGGATGGAGAAGGGGCCAAAGTACACCCTTCTTCCTTGAGAGGCATTTCCCATGCTATCTGGGGGAAAAGGTGGGAGCCAGGACTGAGCCTGAGTCTAAATTAGGAAGTAGATGGGTTTGTCTTTAGTGCCTCCCACCTTCCTTTCTTTATTCTCTTCTGAAGTCCCCTGGGCACCCAGTACCTTCGTGGGATGGTAAGTCACATCAGCTAGACAATGGAAGTCAGCAGTGTGATTACACCCAAGAACGGTCATAGCAAAAGTCTGATTACTCACTGCTCTAGCAGGGGCTGGTTCTTATTCAAAGGATAAGAGATGTCACTTTTCTTTTTCTTACTCCTATCCCAGACTTTGGTTGTACTACAGAAATGTTTGTGGTTAATGATGATGGTATTCACATAGATTGACCTTATTCCCGGGGCTCTCTGTTTTAGTCTCAGTTCTACCCCAAGAGAATACCAACAAGGAGGAGTTTGTCTCTAGAGTGTGATCAAAGGATCTGGGCTGTCATCTGAGCTTACTCCTGTTCAAGTCACTAATGAAACGCCAGCCCCAAGAGCTCAGCATTCATCTGGTATAGTCATTTTCTATACACGCTGGTGGTCAAGCACATTGGCAGTGTCCCCACTTGGGTAGAGAGCAAGGATGGTGTGTTGCTCCCACTCACTTGCTGCTAAACTCAGAGCTTCTGTACAGTTCTTCTCTTTTCTCTTCCACCTGATGATTTACCAGTCCTTTGGATTAATTTTTTAGTGTAAAATGTATCAGACATACAGAAAAGCAAAAAAAAAAAAAAAAAAAAACCAAACAGTAATACAACCAGTGCTTATATGCCCACCATTCAGCTTAAGTAATTAAACAGTACAAAATGCAATTGAAGTCCCTTGTCTACCCCACCCTGATTTCATTCTCCTGCCTCCTGCCCAAGGTAATTGCTCTTTTGTATTTAGTGGTTTTCATTCCCATGCCTTTCTCTATTCTTTTATTTTCAACAAAATTTTTTAACATCTTTATTGGAGTATAAGTGCTCTGCAATGGTGTGCTAGCTTCTGCTTTACAACACAGTGAATCAGCGACAAATATACATACATCCCCATATCTCCTCCCTCCTGCATCTCCCTCCCTCCCAACCTCCCTATCCCACCCCTTCAGGAGGCCACAAAGCACCGAACCAACCTCCCTGTGGTATGCGGCTGCTTCCCACTAGCGATCTATTTTATGTTTGGTAGTGTATATATGTCCATGCCACTCTCTCGCTTCGTCACAGCTTACCCTTCCCCCTCCCCATATCCTCAAGTCCATTCTCTAGTAGGTCTTTGTCTTTATTCCCGTCTTACCCCTAGGTTCTTCATGACCGTATTTTTTTTCTTAGATTCCATATATACGTGTTAGCATACGGTATTTGTTTTTCTCTTTCTGACTTACTTCACTCTGTATGACAGACCCTAGGTCCATCCACCTCACTACAAATAACTCAATTTCGTTTCTTTTTATGGCTGAGTAATATTCCATTGTATATACGTGCCACATCTTCTTTATCCATTCATCTGTCGATGGACGCTTAGGTTGCTTCCGTGTCCTGGCTATTGTAAATAGAGCTGCAATGAACACTTTGGTACATGACTCTTTCTGAATTATGGTTTTCTCAGGGTATATGTCCAGTAGTGGGATTGCTGGGTCATATGGTAGTTCTATTTTTAGTTTTTTACGGAACCTGCCTACTGTTCTCATTTGGCACATTTGCCAAAATCAGTTGGTCATATTTGTGTGCACCTCCTTGGTTTTCTGACCTTTTCAGGGCTTTAACTGGTTCAATGTCGCATCATGCATTGCCTTAATTTCCTCTGAGATATGTAAAAAGTGAATCATCATTTTGTAATGATACGCATATTGTAATTTAAAAAGATTTTGCAACAATATCTAATTAAGCACTGATCATACAGTATGAATTTAACTTGATTATTGTTAGTCTCAACTCTTCAAGGGGCTAATTCTAACAATTAAATTAGCCTGAAGCCACAGAGAATCGTGAGGTGAATCAGAACTTAAGAGTATAAAGATACACTTTTCTTTTTTACTTGAAGAGACTAAGTGGGGAAACTTCAAAGCTATTAGATCATAGAAATGTTAGAAGAGAAAACAGCAGATGGGCGTGGACTGGCTCAGAGGTTCTGCCAGCTAATGAAACTAAATGTCTCTTTTTATTCTATCTACTAAGTGGACCTTCACTTATTTATAGTTATGTTGCCCTATGCAGTAGTTGTGTTCTTAGAAATTTTGAGTGCGTGTCACCTGCACAGTGTAGAAAATAGCCCTCTCTAGACTGGAAGACAGTATTCCAGGCATCTAGTCCCAGCTCTGTCTCGAACCCACTGTGTGACCTTAGACAATCACTTAGCTCTTTGGACATGAAAAACTGCACTTTATCAAGCACTTACAATAGCTGAGCTGCTATGCTGAGCACTTTACATGTTTGATTCCTTTAATCCTCACAGTAACCTTGTGAGGTGAGCCAATATCATCCCCATTTTACAGATGTGGAAACTAAGGCTTTGAGAGGTTAAGTAGCTTGTCCAAGGTCACATTCTTTTTCTTTTTAAATTTAATTAAATTAATTTATTTATTTTTGGCTGCATTGTGTCTTTGTTGCTGCGCACAGGCTTTCTCTAGTTGTGGTGAGCAGGGGCTACTCTTCGTTGTGGTGCACAGGCTTCTCATTGTGGTGGCTTCTCTTGTTGCAGAGCACAGGCTCTAGGTGTGTGGGCTTCAGTAGTTATGGCATGCAGGCTCAGTAGTTGTGGCTCATGGGCTCTAGAGCACAGGCTCAGTAGTTGTGGCGCACGGGCTTAGTTGCTCCGCGGCATGTGGGATCTTCCTGGACCAGGGCTTGAACCCGTGTCCCCTGTATTGGCAGACAGATTCTTAACCACTCTGCCACCAGGAAAGCCCTAAGGTCACATTCTTGGTGGCTCTTTAATGACCACATCACATCAATGGGTGTCAGAGGGCAGAATTCAGGTGGTCAGAGGAGCTCTCTTTGGTCTGGGCTTCGTATGTGAGGTAGGATCTTAATCCAGCAGGACTGAGGGTAGAATTTTGACAAGCAGAAGGAGAAACAGAAGTTAGGTATATTTATTAGCACTTTACAGATGGGGAAGCTGAAGTTTAAAGAAGTTATATAACTTGCCCAAAGTTACAATATTTTCCAGTACTTCAACTCATGTTGTACTTATAAGGGAATCAGGGCTCCTTTTCCAGGCTAAGGCCAACCTCTCCACTTGTCCTATGGATCCCATCTCTTTCTTCTTCTTGGGGAACTGACTCTTCATCAGTTATTCCCTGTCATCGATGAAAATAACTTCTTATTCTGGGCTGTCTCTTTTGCCCCAGCAATTAAATATAAATATATCCCCAAATCTTTCTGCATTAAAAATCCCTCCTCCTGTCTTCATCTCAGCTACCTCTCAAGCTCATGAGCTATCTCCCTCCTGCTCTCATAGCCATTCGTCTGTAAGGAGTTGTCTACACTCAATGTCTCTACTTCCTCACCTCTCACTCAACCCCCTCCTACTGCCATCTGCCTTCTGTCCCCAACACTTCTCGTATACTGTGCTTACCAAAGTTATCAACGACATCCTTGTCACTAAGCAATGTTTCCTTTCTCATCTTGCTTGACTTCTCTGCAACAGTCAATGAACTTGATTAATACCCCTTCTCCTGAGGCTTTTCCCTTGGCTTACAAGACATGGTGTTCTTCTGTCATTTTTTTCCTATCTCTTTCTCTCCTTCCCTGTCTCTTTTGCAGGTTCACTGTCTTCCCAGTTAGTCACTTTGTATTATTCTTCTAATATGTTTGCTGGATTCAACCTGCTATTATGTTGTTGAGGACTTTTGTGTTTCTGCTCATGAAGGATATTGGTCTGTACTTTTCCTGAAATGTCTTTTTTTTTTTTTAAAATCATGGTATCTCTAGCTTCATAAAGTTAATCAAAAAGTCTTCTTCTTCTTCCATTTTCTGGAAGAGATTGTGTAGAATTCATGTCAATTCTTCTTTAAATGTTGGTAAAATTTTCCGGTGAAACTATCTGGGCCTGGACATTTCTTTTTTGGGACATTAAAAATTATAAATTTAATTTATTTAATAGTTATAGGACCATTCAAATTATATATTTCATATTGAATGGACTGTGTTTGGATTGTTGTTTTTTTTGTGTGTTTTTCAGAGAACCGGTCTATTTTGTCTGAATTATCAAATGTATGTGTGTACAGTTGTTCGCTGTATACCCTTATTGTCATTTTGATATCTGCAGCATCTGTTATGATATCTTCTGTTTCATTCCTGATAGTGGTTATTTGTGTTTTGTGTCCTTTTTTGGTGGTCAGTCTTGCTAGAAGTCTGTCAATTTTATTCATCTTTGCAAAGAACCAATTTTTTAAATTGATTTTTCTATTTTTTTCTGTTTTCAATTTCATCAATATCTTCTCTGATCTTTATTATTTCCTTCCTTCTGCTTGCTTGGGGGTTTACTTCACTCTTATTTTTCTAGGTTCTTGAGGTTGGAACCTAGATTATTTATTTGAGACTTTTCATTTTTTTTTTGTATGCATTTAGTGCTATAAATTTCCCTCTCAGCACTGATTCAGCTGTGTCCTACAAATGTTGGTATATTGTATTTTCATTTCCATTCAGTTCATTGTATTTTTTAAAATTCCCTGAGATGTCCTCTTTGACCCATGGATTATTTAGAAGTATGTTACTTAGCCTCTGTGTGTTCATAGATTTCTCCATTATCTTTTATTATAGATATCTATTTTGATTCCATTTTGGTCAGAGAATACACTGTAAATTTCAATTATTTTAAATGTGTTGAAGTTTGTTTTCTGGCAAAAGATAGGGTATAGTCTATCTGGTATATGGTCCTTGGGCCCTTGAAATCAGATAATATTAGTCCTCTGACTTTGTTCTCTTTCTCAAACTTTTTTTCTTTTTTTTTTTGCTATTCTTGTTCTTTTATCAATCTACATAAATTTTAGAATTTTTCGTCATCTGTATCTACTAAAAAGTTTTCTGGGATTTTTATTGTGATTGCTTTGAATCTATAGATCAATTTGGTGAGATTTGACTTCTTAACAATATTGTCTTTCAAGCTGCTGACATGGTATATCAATCCATTCAGTTTGGACTTCTTTCATTTCTTTCTTTCTTCAAAGATGTAGTCATTCATTAATTTATCCATTCTACAATTCATTTGTTCAGTGTCAACCCTGTGACACACTGGGGTTGGAGCGGTGAATAAGGCAGGTGAGACCTTGGCCCTTAGGGGGAGACAGACAGTAAACAAGGACAGTGTGATCAGGAGGGACACACAAAGCGTTGGTACATCATCCAGTAGGGGCTGCAGGGGAAGGCAATGAGGGGGGCATTGAAGGCCTCCACCAGGAAGAGCCATCCAAGCTGGGATCTGAAGCATAGATAGGAGTTAGGCAGGTGAAGGGGGGAAGGGTATTACGGGCAGAGGAAGTAGGGTGTGCCAAGGCTTTCTTCCAACATTCAGCTGCATTATAGGCAATCTGGTTTCATGGGACACCAGCCTTTGGAGTGTGGAGAGCCCTCAGGGACTAGTTTTCAGAGAGGAACTCTAAAGCTGTGCAGGTGTGTTGCTGCATGAAATGTTAGGAGAACACGGATTCAGTCTAGTCTGACTGTTTGATGGGATGTTAGGAGCAGAAAGGAGGGATGTGAGTGTATATATGTGTGTCCCCATCTCTCTTGGGGAGGGGGCTGGATACTGAGTTTGGAAAGGTAAATTGGGAAAGGCTTGTGAAGACTTGAATGCCACGTTACGAAGCTTGGACCTTATCCTGAGGGTTGAATGGTAGTGCTCTGAAAGGTCAGATCTGTGTTTTAGAAAGAGCAAGCTGGCTATGGTGTGAGAATGGATTCGACAACTGGCTTAACCCTTGTCTCTTCTAGAATGTAAGCTCCATGGGAGGAGGGACTGGATATGTTTTGCTTACCACTGAATCCTCAGCACAGCACCTAGCTCAAGGCAGACCCTCAATAAAAATTGGTTGAATAAATGAATGAATGAATTTACTGCAAGTGTCCAGACAAGAGATGTTGCAAGACTCAACTATTCAGTGACAGGTTTCGTGTGGTACTAAGGGGATCAGACCAATAGGACCAGGTAATCAGAATGTACATGAACTACATAGCACTGGCTCAAGCACAAGGTAAACGTTCAATAAATGGTAGCCGTTATTGGCTTTTTATCAATGATGATATCTAGGCTCCTAAAGTTTCTGGCTTGGGGTTCTAGAAACATCGTGCTCAGCACTCATCAGCAGTCCACTGAGATAGAAAGAGGCTGTTGGGGGAGTAGGTAAGTCTGTAAGTGAAGATAATGAACTTCGTTAGGGACATTGAGTTTTGAGGGACTGTCATGAGATTGTTGGCAATGATGATCTGGGAGGTGCTGGAGACAATCCTTAGGTACTATCAGTAGCAGCTTTACATAACGCAACCAGGGCCCAAACAATGGAAAAAATGTAAGAGCCACTATCATCCTGAAGGCTTGGATGTGCTTTGGGCATGGGGGAGTGTGGTTCTCAGGAGCTTATGGTCAGGAGAGGCAGCTCTTGCTGGTATTTTGAAGAGCTTGAGATGTTTTTTGGCTAGAGCTTGGAAAACAGGGAATCATGTGGAGTCTGACTGGTCAGTGTCATTGGGAAGAGGTCTACTGAGTAGGCTTACCCATGGTCCAGGCTCAGCAGACCAAAGTTCTACCTCTTCTAGCTCTTAAGACATGAGAAGGAAGAGAAGCATGACACCTAGTACTCCATTTACTCTTTGAAATTTCTGAAGATCTTCAGCAACTGCAAATATCTAGACAGGACTCCAATCTCATTGTGAACAAATGATTGAGTTCAGGTAGATTATGTCTCCTTCCCATTCCCAGCAGGTCCCTGGGTACCAAGCCAGAGCCCTCACCTGCTGGCCCAGCTACCCACCTGCCTGTATATCTCCCCATCCACCTGGCCAACTGGCTGCTGGGGCTCTCAAAGTCCCTCAAACTCTTTCAGTTCCAGTTGGCTTTGGCTGCGTGGGCCTAGAGGAACATCCATAAAAAGATTCCTCCTGTGGTAATTTACTTGCAAGTCTCGCGGTGAAAGGAATGAGTCATACAGCAAAGACAATCTTGTCAACCTAGCCAATTTTGCTCTTTGTAGTCCCTAGGCTTTAGTGAGAAGAGATAACATTTTAGGAATCACCCAGCTGTTTGAGCCAGGGGCTGACAGCCTGTTCCCCTGGGGATTCTGCAAAGACTACATGGGGTAAGAAATGAGGAAACCTGGCTCAGAAGGAGGAGGACCAGGCTGGATGATGCCACCCTCCTCTCCGTGGGAGACTGTGTTGTTTTCTATCCACCAAGCATGTTTCCACCATTTGCCACTGAGCAGTCAACAGTGGAGAGACCTGGCCCTTCCAGGAGCCATCAAGGCTGGTTGGGGTTGTGGGCAGCCTCCTCTGGTTCTGGGCACACAAGGTAAGTGCATCATTTGTGACTGTGACCAAATTGAATCCTACCCTTAAATCAAGTGTTGGCTTCAATTATTATCTCCTCTCTGTATTCTTCTAGGAAGATTCCATTGTTTGGCTTTTATCAAAACACTTACAGGGGAAATTTGAAGTGTGACTGATATTTCCCTGTCCAGCTGGTCACACTGAATTTTGACAGTTACTCTCTCATTAAAACTGCATAACAATCCAGTGAAGGCCACATAGGGCAGGAATTGTCACCATTGTCATCCACTTTGTAGATGAAGAAGCTTAAGCTCAGAGAGGTGGAACAACTGGCCCAAAGTAAAATAGCCCCAAAGTGGCTGGGCTGAGACCTGAACTTGGATTGTTTACTTCCCAGGTGAATACTTCTTTCATTCCCTTATACTAGCAGGGACTTTGCCTGTAAGGGATCATGTGAAGCCAGCCGGCAAATGACATTCGTAAGAGTTATGTTGGAGAGGGGTGGCAGCTGAATTGGGCTTGATGTTTTGCTTTGCTATGTTGCAACTTTGCTCAAGTGATGTGGGATCAGGCTGCTTTGATTTTCAGCTCTTCAAGAGTTCATCTTCTGCCAAATACCTTTGCCTTCTACAGATCAACTAATCCACAAGTATGCTTTCTAGTCTTGGAAATTCAAATCAGAGTACTTTCGTTTTTACTGAGAAGAACTGACTTTTAAAAAATATCTAGAGTCATAGAATCTCAGAGCTGGAAGGTAATTTAGAGCATTAATCCAATTTTTTCAATCAACGGTCTAGGAAACCCAGGCTCAGAAGGGAATAACAGTCAAGGTCACACAGCTAGTTAATGGCAGAAATGACCTTCAGGGGCCATGACCTCTCTTCATATTTCAAAAGAGCTGTCATAGGGCAGAGGGAGTAGATTTTCCCTAGGTCTTCAAAGCTTGGAGGTAGGACCCATGGCAGCTTTTGGTGGGCTCTGAGGAAGCTGCCCACTCAATTTTTTACTCTGGCCTTCTTTGGATTAGGGGAATGCGAGGAAGATGGCTACCGAGGAGTTAAAGAAGGCTATAGGATGGGATTTGGAGACTGTTGAGAAAGCTCATGGAAATCAGGCAGGACTGGGCAGGAAGCCACAGCCCACCACTTAGGTGTTTTATGATTTCAGACAAGTGGCTTAATCAAAGTTTTTGCTTTTGAGCCCCCTCTTATCTATAAGATGTGTGTAATAGCCATTCTTGGGATTATCAAATGAGGGAACAACATGCATATACGTACATGTATATATACATATATGTGTGCTCCATCAAAACATTTATAGATTATTAAGTATGTAGATAGATGATAGAGAGATAGAGAGGTGATGGACAGGTAGGGAACCCATGGAGAGAGATCCCTCTCCATTAATGGGCAGCCCACAAAGTCCATGAGATCAGGCCCGTCCTGTCATTGTTACCCCCATCCTCCATTTTTGAAATGGAACCAACAAGCAAGCAGCATTAGCATTAGCACTGAAATCCGTCTATGTCCTGGGTCTGTACAAAGATGATGTTGTTAACTGTTAGGGCTATTACAAGGATTAGGTGAAGAAAATACCACTGATGTATTTGCGTATGTTTGGGTAGAGTACATCTCCCAGTCTGGCACACAGGAGACCGGCAGAAAAGTGTGGTGAACCAAACATTTGTGGAATGAATTTTTAAAAAGCCATAAGTGCATCAAGCAGTCCTCTCAGTGGCTAGTAATGCCCATGTGCTCAGATGAGTTGAATAGCGGTATTATATTAGTGTTTGTGAAGAGTCCCATAATCTTAATAGCTACAGCTCTCTAGGGGCACATTTAAGGACCTCAAATGAATTGGGAATATGGCTAAGAGGAAACAGCATTCAAATCAAAGGTTCTGCAGTGGTAACTAGTTGAACTTGGCTGGAAATTAAATATGGACACAGATGTGGTCTGTTTCCATTTTTCTCCTATTACTTGGCAACTTATTGGACTGAAGCTAGGAGCACAGATGCCACTGGAACTAATTGGAATCTTCCCAGGCTCTGTGCCCTGAGGTTGGTAGATGACCACAGTGGTAACATGATGGTGGAACAACTAGGGAATTCCAACATCTCATGGTTGGGAGGGAGGAAAGTAGCCAAGACTTTCAGTGCTATAAACAAAATAGCCTGAGTCTTCTGTGGGGTCACCTGCCTGTGGAGGAATCAACCAGGGCCAGCGTCTCAGAGCAGAGGAGCTGGGGTGTGTTGTGTCACTTATGAAGTGAGTGCTCCCTTGTGCCATAAAGAACCCAATCCAAGGCCTGGCACCGAGAATGTGCTTAGCAAACATTTGGTGAATGAGTCCAATTGGAGACTCATGGATAATTGAGGACCTCGAAGAGCTTTTGTTTATGTCAACATAATAGAAATTAAAGGTGAAAAATGTAAATATTTTCTTTGTTCGTTTAGAAATAACATTTTAATGGATAAAAACCTGTTTTCCAAAACAAGAAAAATTAGAAGAGTGGCATTGTTTGTTCTTTGCAAATCTCTTTAACATCTGGTTTAATAGAAGAGAGCTGGATTTTCCTACCTCCAATATATTGTGATATTATACGTCATGTAGCCTCTTGAAGACTCCCCTGTATACTCATGAGGAAAAAAATAAACAAGTAATGCCTTAGTATTATTATGAAAAGATTCTTGATCTAGTAGATCCCCTGAAAGGCTCTCAGGAACCCCGAGCAGTCTGGGGAACCACTGCTCTATGGTATATATCCACCAAGGCAATTTCTGGGCGATAGGTTATGCACATTTTTAACCTTACTAAATATTTCCAAATTTCTCTCCAAAGTGGTTATGACAGTTTATACCATCAGAAGCAGTGTTTGGGAGTTCCAGTTTCTCACATCTGAGTCAAAATTTCGTATTATCAGAATTTTAAAATTTTACCAGTCATGAGGGGTATGTTTTAAATTTGCATTTCCCTGATTACTAGTGAGGTTGAATATATTTTCATGAGTTTATTCAGGTGCTCTCTTCTGGGAATTCCCTGATTCTATTTTTTTTGTTCAATTTTTAATGCATTTGTTTATTCAGCTTTGATTAATAAGAGTTTTTAGTATATTCTTTATATATTCTACTCCCTTGTCAGGAATAAGTGTTCTAAATACTTCCATGCTATTGCTTGACATTTATTTTTGATGCACAGGATTTTTTATTTCAATGTAATCAAAATCACAGGCTATACTTTTTTTCCACAGGCTATACTTTTGGAGTCTTACTTATTTAATTCTTCCTTACCCAGAAGATATAAATATCTTCTTAATTTTTTTCTTCTAAGAATTTTAATGACCTTATTTTCACATTTAGATATTTAATCTGCCTGAAGATTGACAGGTTTTTGGTATGATGTTAAGTAAAGATATACTTTTTTTTTTTTTTTTTTTTTGCCATGCCACGTGGATTTCAGGACCTTAGTTCCCTGACCAGGGATTGAACCTGAGCCCTTGGCAATGAAAGTGCAGAATCCTAACAACTGGGCCTCCAGGGAACTCCCAAGATATACTTTTTTATTTTCATCTTTTATATAAAGATAACCAGTTGTCCTAGGATTATATAGTAAATGCACCATCATTTCCCCCACTTATTTCCTTATATGTGGCGAGCTGTTTCCAGATTCTCTATTTTGTTCCATTAGTTTGAGTTGCCTCACTTCGTTTTTCTTCTGCAAAATATTTTTTTTATTCCTTGTTATTTTGTTATTCCTTTGTTATTTTGTTAATCATTTACTATTAAAAGCTTTTAATGAGATACATAATACAGTTGACCCTTGAACAAGGCGGGGGTTAGGGGCGCTGGCCCTCCACACAGTCTAAAATCTGAGTATAATTTATAGTCGGCCCTCCATATCCACAGTTCCTCTGTATCCATGATTCCACATCCACAGATTTCAACCCATTGCAGATTGTGTAGTGCTGCAGTATTTACTATTGAAAAATATCCACGTATAAGTGGACCCAAACAGTTCGAACCCATGTTGTTCAAGGGTCAACTGTACATACAAAAGAATATATAAATTGTTCACGTAGAGTTTAAATTATAAAATGAACACCTAACCAGCACCTTGGAAGTCCCTTTAAACCTCTACCCAATCACATCATTCTTCATCCCCCAAAGACTACAGGTAAACGCTGTCGTTAGTGTTGGGTTAATCATTCACCTGCTTTTTTTAATATAGTTTTACTGTATGTACCCCTACTACATGTTGTTTAGTGTTGCCTGTTCCTAATATAAATGGAACCATGTCATGTATTTTCTCCTTGTTTTCTCTTGTGACTTGCTCCCTTCCCTCATTATGTTCCTAAGATTCAGCTTTGTGAGGTGCATGGAACTATAATTTATTCATTTTTACTGCTGCATAGTATGCCATCGTGTGAACGTATCACTATGTATTCTACTATTAGTAGACACTTGGGTAATTGTTTCAGGCTTATGCACATTTCAAACAACACGACAATGACTATTCTTTTATATGCCTCCAGATGCACATATGAAACAATTTCTCCAAACCAAGGAATATAATTGCTGGGTTATAGGGTAAGGGGATGCCAATTTCAGCAGGTAATGCCAAACTTTTCCAAAGTAGTTGTCATATTACTACCAGCAGTGGGTGCAAGTTTCTGTTGCCCCACATCTTGTCTATGAATACTCTCTGTTTTACCTTTGTCAATTTGGTAGGTATGAAATATATCATTTTTGTTTTAATTTTCATTTTCTTGATTAAAATGGTCTTAAGCACATGTTTGTATGTTTATGGACCCCATGCAGTTTATTTCCTTCAAAATGTGTCTTTTGTCTAGTTTTTCTATTAGGTTATAATTTTCTTATTGATTTTTAGACGTTCTTTACAACTTCTAGATATTAATTCTTTATCAGCTTTATATACTTAAATATGTTATTCCAGCATGTAGCTTGTCTCTGCGACTTTCCTTAGGGGTTCTTTTAATGAACAGAAGTTCTTAATTTTAATGTAGTCGAGTTGATCATTTTCCTTATTGGTTTGTGCTTGTTTCTCTAACCCAAGATCATAAAGTTGTACGCTTGTACGATCTTCTGAATATTCTATAGTTTTGTATTTTACATTTAAGTCTTTAATAGAATTCTAAGTGATTTCCATACGGTGTGATGCTGACATTTCTTTTATTTTCCTTTCTTTTCATTTTTTTTTGTGTATAGTTAAACTGTTCTCTCAGAACCATTTGTATTTGTAGTCCATCCTCCTCAATGATTTGCAATTCTTTCTCTGTCATCTATTAGGATACTGTGTACATGTGCATTTATTTCTCGACTCTATGTTTGGGCCTTTGTTTTTCAGCATAAATTTTAGAATTAGCTTTTTGAATTACACACACACACACACACACACACACACACAACCTTGGGAATTATATTGGTACTGCATGTAATATATAGATCGATTTGGGAGAGAATTGATATTTTTAAAATATTGAATCTTCCTATCCAACATCACTATATGTTTCTCCATTTATTTATGTATTTTAAAAGAATTTTCAAAAAAATTTTACAGTTTTCTCCATAAAGGGCTTGCACATGATTTGTTAGGTTTATTGCTAAGAGTTTTCTTATTTTTTGACACTATAAATTATATTTTTAACTTAATAGACTTTATTTTTTAGAGAGCTTTAGGTTTATTGAAAAACTGAGTGGAAAGTACAGAGAGTTCCCATATGTGCCCTAACACCCACCCCATACAGTTTTGTCTATTATTAGCATCTTGCATTAGTATGGTACATTTGTTACGATTGATGAGACAATATTGAAACATTATTATTAATTAAAGACCAGAATTTACATTAAGGTTCACTCTTTGTGTTGTACATTCTGAGTTTTGACAAATGTGTAATGATTTGTATTCACCATTACACTATCACACAGAATAGTTTCACTGCCCTAAAACCCCCCTGTGCTCCACCTATTAATTCCTTCCTCCCTCCCCCATGAATCTCTGGCAACCTCTAACCCTTTAACTGTCTCCACTGTTTTGCCTTTTCCAATATGTGGGTTTTTTCATATTGGCTTCTTTCACTTAGCAATATACATTGAAGTTTCCTCCATGTCTTTTCATAGCTTGATAGCTCATTTCTTTTTAGCACGGAATAATATTGCATTGTACGACTATCTGAATGTACTGCTCTTTGTTTATCCATTCATCAACTGAAGGGCATCTGGGTCGCTTCCATGTTTTGGCAATTATGCATAAAGCTGCTATAAACATCCATGTGCAGGTTTTTGTGTGGCCATAAGCTTTTAACTCCTTTAGATAAATATTAAGGAGTGCAATTGCTGGATTGTATGGTAAGAGTATGTTTAGTTTTGTAAGAAACTGCCAAACTGTCTTCCAAAGTGGCTGCACCATTTTGCATCCCCACCAGCAACGAATGAGAGTTCCTGTTGCTCCATATCCTTGCCAGCATTTGGTGGTGTCAGTGTTTTGAACCTTGGCCTCTCTAATATGTGTGTAGCAGTATCTCGTTGTTTTAATTTGTAACTCCCTAATGACATATGATGTGGAGCATCTTTTCATATGCTTATTTGCCATCTGTATATCTTTGGTAGGGTATCTGTTAAGGCCTTTGGTACATTTTTTAATAGGGTCTTTTGTTTTCTTATTGCTGAGTTTTAAGTGTTTTTGGTATATCTTGGATAACAGCTCTTTATCAGATATTTCATTTGTAAAGATTTTCTCCTAGTCTGTGTCTTGTCTTGTCAGCTATGGGTTTTTTGTAGATGCCCTTTATCAGGTTGAAGAATTTCCTTTCTATTCCTAGTTTGTTGAGTTTTTATCATGAAAGGGTGTTGGATCTTGTCAAATGTTTTTCTACATCTATAGAGATTACCATGTGATTTTTGTTTTTTATTCTATTGATATTATGTTACATTAATTGATTTTCAGATGTTGAACCAACTTTGTATTCCTGGGATAAATCCCACTTGATCATTGTATATGTATATGTTGCTGGATTCAGTTTGCCTGTATTTTGTTCCTTGTGTTGGATATTTTTACATTCTTCTTTAACTTTTTTTTCTGCTTTGCAATTAGGTTACTTGGAATAGTTTTATCTTTTCTTGTTTTCTTTAAAGCTTTAGGAGGAAACAGCAGCATCTGTTCTATACTTAGTTATTTCCTACCACAGAGGCAAGACGCTTCCGAATACTCTATACCATGCCCTGTGAATCATGAGATTTCCAGTGTGGCTGGTGGGAACTGGCTCTATTCCCAGCTCTATGAGAAGTCCAAGCATAGATTCCCTGAATTTGGAGGAAAGGATTAGTACTCTGCCAAATCCTTGAGAGGGATCCTCTGTGAATGTCCTTAATTTTCTCTCTGTGCAGGTTTTTCTTCTTCTGTACTCTGTCCTAGCTAACTCTAGGTGCTTTGGTCTCCTCCGACTCTCAGCATCCCTCCTTATTTTCAGGGAAACACAAAACAGTTGTGGTGTAATGAAAAGTGAACTGGTTGTGAGTCAAGAGGCCTGGTTTCTAGAGTCTGCCATACCGTTGCCTCATTGTGTGACTTTGATCATGTATCTGCCACCTCTATGAGAACTCAGGATCTCTCTATTTAACAAGAGGATTGCTTTAGATGACTCTTCAGCTCTATAATGCATAACAACACATATGTGTTCCATGCTTCACAATTTACAAATAACTCTCATATCCATTTTCTCATTTATTCCTCCTCTGTGTGGTAGTCAGGGAAAGAATCATTGTGCTATTTTACAGGTGAGGAAACTGAGTCTCAAAGATGTGGTATCATAAGACTAATAAATAGGAGTATTTAGACTCAAATTCAGACTTCGTTTCCCTAAATCCAATGCTATTTCTACTTCATATACTAAATTCCATGACCCCAGAGTTGCATTTGTTCACTCAACCAATACTAATGGACTATGTGTTCATCTGTGCTTTTGGGTCAGCAGACAACTTCAAGAATATCCTAGAAGTTACCAGAAAGCATGAGTCAATTTTTTCTTGAGAAGAACACTTTTATATTAACTGGCAGATGGTCAGGAGGGTTCATTCAGTATGGTGAAAATCCCCTCATATTTTTGCCATCTTAACTAGGATATCAGAGGGATTAGCCCAACCCAAATGGTTATTTGGTTATTTTTGAGTTCTGGGATCACTGGCTCAGTGTGGTATTTCCTTTGTCCCCTTGGAGGCACTGTACATACTGAGTGGTTTTCCTCTTTTACAATGACTACTTGGAACACATTTGATGTTGCAGTCCATGGAGGCCAGACTTCGATGTAGATCAGCCACATGTCCCAGGGCCTGGCACTATGACACTCAGAGACCTCTCTGATGTTCCCTTAGAGGCTTGGCAGCAGTGGATTCTTGGCAGTGCATTTTCCTGACTCTCCAAATTTACAGTTCCTCTTCACATGACACTCAGGCTGCTGTAGCTCATGAAGACCTTTATAAAGACCAGCTTGGAACTGAGTATTAGGAAACTGCACACAGAATATTGTTCTTGCGGGAGTTCTTTCGGTCGTTCAGCAAATATTTGTTGAGTGCCAATTTTATTCCGGGCAGTGTGCTAGGTGATTGAAATACATCAGTGAATAAAGCAAAGTTTCTTCCCTCATGGAACTTACATGTAAGCAGGAAAAGACAGATGGTAAACATGATCCATATATGAATTTTATGATAGTATACTGGAAGGTAATAAATGTTTATGAAAATGAAAAAGTAGAACAGGGTAAGGTGGATTGAAAGTACAATGTATATGTGGGGGGGCATGGTGAGGTTGGGGCAGGATGATATATTAGAAGGTGGTTTGAATAGACCTCATTGAGAAAGTGAAATTTAACCAAAGACTTGAACAAGGTGAGGAAATTAACCTTATGAAATTCTGGGGAAACAGCATTCTAGAAAAAGGGAACCATCAATGCAAAGGCCCTGAGGCAGGAGTGAGACACATGTTTGAGGAACAGTAAGGAGACCAGTGTGGCTGAAACAGAGAGAGCAAGGTGAGTGGCAGAAGAAGATCAGACAGGTAACAAGAAAAGGGACCTGATAGTACAGGGCCTTACAGGACATTTGTAAGGACTTGGAATTTTCCCTTTGAGTGAAATGGGGAACAAAGGAGTGACATGATCTGACTTAACACGTTAGAAGGATTTCTTTGGCTGCTGTATTGAGAATACACTGTAGGGGTCAAGGGAAGACCATTTAGAATGCTAAGGCAGTAACTAGATATGAGATAAGGGTGGATTGAACCAGGGTGGTAGCAGTGGAGGTAGTAAAAACTGGTGGGATTCTGAATATATTCTGAAGGTAGAGTCAATAATTTAGTTTTTCACATGTTGAGTTTGAGATATCTTATATTCACACAAAGCCACAGCTGTATGTGATTGTTTGTAAAGGTTTTATTCATAACTTTCAAAACTGCAGACAACTCAGATGGCCTTCAGCAGATGAAAGGATAAGCACACTGTGGTACATCCATGCAATGGCATACTATACAGCAATAAAAGGAATAAACTAGGGATACACACAACCACATTGATGAGTCTCAGATGCATTAACCTAAGTGAAAGAAGCCAGACTCAAATGGCTACATACTGTAAAATTCTATTTATATAACATTCTGCAAGAAGCAAAACTAAAGGCACAGAAAAAAGATCAACATTTGTCAAGAAATGGAAATGTCAGAAAGAGCTGACTACTCAGGGGCACAAGAGAAGTTTTAGGGGTACTGGAAATGTTCTATATCTTGATTGTAGTGATAGTTGTACTAACTCTACGTGTTTGGCAAATCTCATAAAACTATATATTAAAAAGGGTGAATTTTATTGTATGTAAATTATACTTTAATAAATCTAAGTTAAAATATTATGTAGCCCATTCTTCAGATTGCTAGGGTAGAACACATATTAGTTGAATGAAAATAAATGAATCAATGAACATGAGACAGTGTTTGTAGTAGGGAAAAGCAATCACCTTTTGTGCATCAAGTTTCTGTGCCTTGGTCTCTTATAAAGTAGTGAAGACCCTTTATTTTGATTCCAAGTGCTAGTGCCCGAAAAGGGGGACCAGTCGTGGCCACTACTGTCAAATGCACAATGTATGATCGTCATAGATTCTGATGGTCTTAGTAAGGCAAGAGCATGTGGATTAAAGCATTCACACAAAGCATTTGGCAGTGTAGGTATGATGAATGTTTCTTGGGTCTTTTCTTTCCTGCTATGGAGATTGTAGCTGTTTCATATGTTTCAGAGGGCAGCTTTGAGCTGTGTTCCAATGCGAATGGAAAATGGAAATTTCTGGAAGGTATTTTTTAAATTTGCCTATTGTACAAACAGACTTTTCTTGATTTTTTTCTAAATTGTTTGCTCCAGTTTGCACCTGTGGGTTTTTGTTTAGAGAGCAGCCGTAGAGAATTACAGCTCCCAGCCTCAGACTTACAGATTCTATCTTTGCACGTTCTGAAATCAGTCAATGTTATTTCAGAGGCTTGCTGCTTGAGGATTCCCTCAGAGCGCTTATGGGACCCACCAAAAAGAAACAGCCTGCCTTGGCCTCCACTCCCCTGCTCTGTCTTGAATTTACAAAGTTCCAAGCAAACACAAGAATTACGGTACCTTGTCAGGCACAGAGGAAGGCTCTACATCTGTCCCAGTTCTCATTATTAGCTTTGATAGAAACTTCCAGTGGGGCCTGGCTAGACAATAGTCCATAAGCCATTGCCATTAGATGGATTACAGTCACAAAAATAAGCCTTGGACTGTGAGCTGCCTGTAGCTTATCTTAATGCCACAAGAGCATTGAAATGACTGCCTCTAATTAGCCAGCCATATGGCTTTGCTGCATTCATGAGCTCTACCAAACACAGTCAATCAAAGTTTATGCGCTTGTTTCCATTCAGTCGCCAGTCTCATCTGCCCTTTCCCACCTCTGTACCATTGCTCTTGCTCTTCCCTCCACCTACTCTCTTGTTCCCAGCCCTCCCAGGTATGCCTGTTGAAATTCTCCCATTCTTTAGAGCCAAGTTCCCATCCTCTCTCCTCTTGGAGGCCTTCCTGAAACTCTGCCCTGGAACACTTCCTCCCTCCATTGACCCTCCTGAGTGATACATATGTCCCTGTCTTAATACTCCTTCTAGACCACAAGTGATGGGAGGATAAATACAGGGCTTAGTCATCCCTGTACCTCTTCACCTCTCTCCTTCCTCCACCCTCTCCTCTCCATCTCATCTCTGGGTCTGCCACAGAGCCCTGTTCAGAATGCACAATCAGGAAATGTTTGCTGACGTGAAAAGCCAGAAGTCAGGACGAGCAAATGATTGAGATTCTGCCGTCTGCATTAGCCCCTGGGAAATCAGACAAGTTTTGAGTGTATGCCACCCAACATGCAAATATCTAACATTGTCTTTAAGGGTTTAGAATTGCAGTATATAAACTCAGCTATAATTAAGACTTCAAAACTCTATAGATTTCTTCTACCTCCACGTAGAAATCAGAAAAAAATAACACTTCAGCAAACAAAAATGAATGTCTGCTTGAATTTAAGAAACTTGTAGATTCTGATTGTTTAAAGAAAACTTTAAAGCAGAAGGGAACTGAGCAGTATTTAATTCAGAGAGTTCACCTGATTACAGGTGAGACACACAATTCCCTGTATAAATGGCAGCAAATATGGAGGTAGAATTCATACCTTGTCTGATTTGAAACCTGAATATTTACTGTTGAGATTTGTATGAGATTAGATTTCTCTGCTTAAACACTAAATCAAGCTTAACAGGAGAAGATATCGCATATAAACAATGTTCTCTCAAATGGTATCTTTAATCCTTTCATTAAACAGGAAATCTAGCTGAGCTTTTTATCGCAGACATTGATGGCTCTATAAATTCTGATGAGCCATGTGCTAGAATTCGTGCACCCTTAATAAGAAAATGTGTACCTTGCTGACTTACGGATGCAGCAGGGCTCACAAGGCACTGGCTTAACACCCAGGAATGTCTGGGTTCCAGTCTTGTCTCTGCTACCAACTTGGGCAAGTCCATTCTCCTCCCGGGGCCTTGGTTTCCACGTCTAGAGGTAATTGAATTATGCTGGTATTTTCTATCAATGAACCTTAGGCAATGACGCAAAGTTCGTTAAGCTGCAGTTCTCCTGCTGTTTTATGCTATTGTTCATTATTTAGTCCATTTGCAACCACACCCTATAGTTTTTAAGTATGATAACAACTTAAGAGACTGACATGGTGTCAATATTTTTTAAATGTCTTTGGCGTTTCATCTTTCTGGATGCATTAACCTTCTCATCATTGTGATGAGTGTTAAAGTCAATCAAGAAAATGTCAAACTTCTGTCAGTTTCCTCCCTTGCATTTGTTACTGTGGAGAAACCTCACTGAAAGTATTGTATTTAAAGCACAGTCCCTTAGCTTAACTTCTTCATTTGTGGCAGGGAAGGGTCCAGAAACTGCAGGCATCAAAGCATACTGGGAAATTGGGTTGCTAGCACTCGGCATCTGGCCATTACACCAATATGTGTGCACTACCCCAGCCATGGATGCCTACAGAGTTCTGTTTGTGGGCCTTGACATAACATATGACACGCTCATGTGTTGGGACCCAGCCAAGAGTGGCCTGCTCAGTGGGACTAGGAAATTTTCTATCTTTTATCCAGATATTTTGACTTCAAGTACTGGGCCTTATTACAGTGGGGTGTATTCAACTGGAAGGGCCCATTTTGTTGCTCTTCACTGATTGCCTGTCTAGAGACAGTTTCCTTCTGAGGGACTAAGGGTGTTGAGCAGGAATCTCAGTATACATGGCCTGCAGAAACAGAAATCTCATGTCTGATGAGTTAGCCTTGCTGCTCAAAGACGTACCTCTCCGTCTCTCTCCCAACCATTTGCACTATCATATTTATAGAATATCAGGGGCATTCTCTTCTGCTTCAAGAAGGGAGGTGGAGATGAAATGATTTTTTTTTTAAACCTGGTCACTGCTCTGTAAAGTAGTCAAGTTTACACTGACAATATGAGAAATTTTGACTGCAAAAATAAGCAATGAAATTTTCTTATTTCCTGGAATTATATCGACACTGGTGATGATGAATATTTTCTTTGGAGTTACATTTTTGCAGTTTGAAATTTTAGCTGGGCTTCCCCCTAATATCTTTTTTTTTAAATCAATGCTATTCTTTGAAGAACAGTTAATAAAATTATTAAAGGAAATGAAGGAATATTTTCCACCTTCTCCATTTTTTTTTTTTTTTTTGCGGTACGCGGGCCTCTCACTCTTGTGGCTTCTCCCATTGCAGAGCACAGGCTCCGGACGCACAGGCTCAGCGGCCATGGCTCACGGGCCCAGCCGCTCCGCGGCATGTGGGATCTTCCCGGACTGGGGCACGAACCCGTGTCCCCTGCATCGGCAGGCGGACTCTTAACCACTGCGCCACCAGGGAAGCCCCACCTTCTCCATTTTAAAAGAGATACTCATGATAAGTAAACTTAGTGTCTGATACAAAAACACTCAGAAAGTTGATACCAGCCACTTCAGAAATCAGTGATCGTTATTTTTGTCAGTACAACTGAAATTACTTAGTGAAGTAGTGGTCTGATTATTCTTTTTATTAAACAAAATCCAAAATATTATCTACTTTCATGTCAGAACCTTATTTGAACTTCATTCTGTTTTGAACTTTATAACTTACTTTACAAATTTGGGAAATCCCTAGTGGTCCAGTGGTTAGGATTCTGGGCTTCTACTGCCAGGGGCCTGGGTTTATCCTCAAGCCGTGCAGCACGACCAAAAAAAAAAAAAATTGAATTACTTTTCTTCTGTTCTTGGTACAATCTGAGGCTCAAACCATCTTGACTTTTTTTGACTTTGAAAAATGTGAATGCAAAGTGATACTACTATTGGTGCTATTACTTTTTTCATTGAATTCAACAAATATTTGTATCATTAGCCAGATACCAGGCACCTTGTGTGTTTTCAGTGGTCTGCCACTATGTCAGCCTTAAAAGGCAGGTTGGCTCTGTGAATCTCAGGTATACAGAGCAAAGGGCAAGATTGATTCTGGAAAGTGGAACATACTTGTTAAATGGCAAGTCCCAAGAAACCCCTCAAGAGGGCTTGTACGATACACTCTGAGAGAACATACCCACTGAAGGAACATGCACGTGGTTTGATTCTGTAAGGAACGCCAGATCCATTCATGTCTGTCCTCTTCACTTTTGTGTTCTCCAGTGCCTAGGGTAGCACCTGGCGCTTAGTAGATGCACAATTAATATTTCTTGTGTGGATCAGTTATGGAAAGAGCCTTCTCACAATGAGTTGCTGTAAGCTCTTTTCAATAATATAGTCTCCCATAACATTTAAAATCGAATCCAATTTAACAGAAATGCACACTAAACCCTCGTCTTCAGAAACATGTCTCAGGTAAAAAAGACGTGCATTTAAAATATATGACCATAGGTGTGTGGGTTTATTTCTGGGCTTTCTATCCTGTTCCATTGATCTATATTTCTGTTTTTGTGCCAGTACCATACTGTCTTGATTACTGTAGCTTTGTAGTATAGTCTGAAGTCAGGGAGCCTGATTCCTCTAGCTCCATTTTTCTTCCTCAAGATTGCTTTGGCTATACGGGGTATTTTGTGTTTCCATACAAATTGTAAAATTTTTTGTTCTAATCATGTGAAGAATGCCATTGGTAGTTTGATAGGGATTGCATTGAATCTGTAGATTGCCTTGGGTAGTATAGTCATATACACATTACTATATATAAAATCGATAGCCAACAAGGACCTACTGTATACCATGGGGAACTATACTTAATATTTTGTAATAACCTATAAGGGAAAAGAATCTGAAAAAGAATATATATATGTATATATATGTATATATATACACACATATATATGTGTATATACGTATATATATACATATATGTGTGTATATATATATAAGTGAATCACTGCTGTACACTGGAAACTAACACATTATAAATCAATTATATTTCAATAAAAATTTTTAAAATAAAATATATGACTACTCAAAACCATTCTTGGAATGAAGAGGTTACATAGGTCTCTGTTCTAGTCAAGAGCTGCTGTAAGTCCTTGGTGTTCATCACTTTGATTTCTAACTCTCACCATCCTTGGCATTTGAGCATCTCCATCAGCTGATCTTCTCACCTTTTTGCCCTTTTAAAGACTCAGACACTCTCTGATTTGGATTACCTGGGAGATTATCTATAGCCACCTTCCATGTGATGACTGAATCTTCTCTCCAACATCCCCAACAAATGTTCAGGCAGCCTCTACTGAGGTGTAGGGGAACAAATGGGCCTGTGCTTTGCAGTCAGACAGACCTTTGGGTGAACCATGGACAGGCTGTTTCACCTGTTTGAGTGCCAGTAAAATAGGGATAATAACACCTCAGTTCCAGTGTTGCCATGATGATTAAATGCAGTGGTATATGGGTGAAGATTCAGGGGCCTCAGTGACAGTGCTGAATTCTATTCTGCCTGGAGAACAGTCTTCCTCTACTCCCAGTTGAAGATACTGCTTCCCAGATGCTGGGACCCAACCTGTTACTCAGGAAGAGGAGCAACGTCAGGTCAGGATCTCAGCATGCTCAGCTGCTAGTTGGTCTGGCTGCTGGTCTCTCCCTCACCTTTCAGGACCAGCCTTTGTCTGCCTGCCTTTTCCTCTTGTGCTGACCTTCAGGTGTCAGGGGCAAAATGCCTCCCCAGATACCCACAGATTCATGAGCCCCACATGGTGACTCTGCTGCCAACCACCTCCCATTCTAAAGCAGTCATCCCTCAGGTAGGCAATGTCAGAGCAAAGTTCCTCCTTTCCCTCCCTGTTCCAATACCATTGTCTCCATAAACTTTGCAAAGTAAAATTGATCATTTTAAAGTGATAAGAATTTTTTTAAGCCGAAAAAGATCTGATTTCTTTTTTGTTTGATCTAAAATTCAGTGTGCAATCACAAATGTAATAAAGACCTACTATGTGCTGGGCATTGGATCAGCCACAGGAAGGGATACAAAGTCAAGCGAGGCACAGGCTCTGCCCTCGAGGGCCTTGTGGAGAAAGGTGAGCACGATGTGGAAAAGTACTCAGCAGTGTCCTACATATGGTAGTAGAACTGCATCATTTGGGGAGGCATGGAAGGGGATTCAAAGGAGTGAGGAGCTAACTTCTACAAGTCGGGTTCAGGAAAGGCGTCACTCTGCTCCCTTGCACTAGGGGTCTTAGTGAAATGTGACCCAAACCACTACTTAGAATCTGCTGGGCAGCTTTTGAAAAACTGCGGACTTCCTGCATCAGACTCTCCTTAGGGCTGCTGTGAAACAGGTGGAGAGCCAGGGCAGTCCTTTAAATGGGGGCAGCAATTTGCTCTTCAGAAAAGCAGTATGTTTTAAGAGTTCTCATTTCAGAAGTGCATCCTATACTAGCAAAACTGTTTTCTCCCTTTTCTTTCACGATACGAATTGGAATGTCAAAATAAATCCAGCTGATTTTTTAGAAAAATTAGAACATCTAATTATCTCGTGCCTCTACCATTGCCACTGGTATCTGGTCCTCCAGTTACAGTCGGGAAACCGAAACAGTTCTTAGGGAAAGGGTGCATATGCTCTGGATACATGTAAGAGAGGGAACGGCACTTTATGTGTGGAGGCAGCGGAGAGATAAGAAGAGGCGTAATGCCGTGACATTGGCAATGAGCCTAGACTCAGACCTAGGCTCAAATCTAGGTTCTTTACCTCTTACTAATGTGTGACCTTGAACAAGTCTCTTACGTTTTCTGAGCCTCAATTTCTTTTTTTAAAAAAATTATTTATATAAATTTTTGATGAATTAATGAATGGATGGATAAATTGTAGTCACTCTGAAGGCAATCTGGAAGCACTCGTTGGCATTTAAAATATTTGATTTCATATTTCAGAATCTAAAGTATAGTACAAATGCACCAAGAGGTAAATTCTGGAACAATAACTAAAGAGATAACTTTGGTCACCGTCTGGGATTAGTGTAAGCTTTAAGGAGAATCTTTACTTTTATCTGTGATTTAAAAAATATTAACAGGGTATTTTGTACATGTACTGCTTGGATAATTAAAAGAATTTAAATTTTAGAAAACCAAATACAGTAATTGTCTTAGAGCCAAGATAAAATAATTATTACCATTAATCATTCCATGCATGTGACTTTTTGGTTCCTGGCTGCCAAAGGAAAATGAAAAATATAAAAGATTACATAGTATTGTCTAATGAAAGGAAACAGACCAGTTGAGATATTTTATTTCTACTAAGCTCCTCCCAATATTAAATACTACACTTCTATAAATTCTTTGTATAAACTATCATATAAATGACAGAAATAACATTCGGGGTGCTATCTTATTAGAAGTTTTAAACAAATTGCAAAAGCATTCTTCATAAAACATTTTCTTGGGAATTCCCTGGTGGTCCAGTGGTTAGGATGCTGCTTTCACTGCCGAGGGCCCAGATTCCATCCCTGGTCGGGGAACTAAGATCCTGCAAGCCATGCGGCAAGGCCAAAAAAAAAGTTTACATAAAGATGAAAGATAAGGGGGAGGCATAAATAAATATAGGTCAAAAAAACACATTTTCTTCCACCAACTAGTTCAAAATGATAGACATTACTATTTGAAGGCTCAGTGAAGCAATTAATGTAATCCAAATACATTATATTCAGGTAGTATAATCTGAATAAGGATAAAGATACCATATTTTCATTATTTTATACAATATGATATATTATTTACATTAAAGTGTTTTCATAATGATGGTTACATAAACGTAACCTCTTTTTATTAAATATTCTCACCAAAAACAGTGGTAGTCTAACAATAAACTCACACTAAGATATGGTAGATGATCTGCTGCTGTTTTTCAATTATTCATCTTTCATGTATAGGTAGAAAAAGTACTAACACATGGGCCACAAAAACATGATTTATAACACAAAGAGTTTATATGATTTCTTAAATGTATGCACCTCTTCTCACCTTGATCAGTTCATGTTTAAGCACTCCTTGATAGAATGCATTTCTTTTTTTATTGAACTATAGTTGATTTACAATGTTGTGTTAGTTTCAGGTGTACAGCACAATGATTCAGTTATACATATATATATATTTAAATATATATTAAACAATAGGTGGAAAGGAGAATTTAACCCAAGTTTTCTCTGAACACTTTGAGGTTCAGAATAACTCACAAAGCTGGAGGCAGGAAATCTGGGCAAGACAGTTAGTTAACCTCTCTTTTTTTTTAAACTTTTTATTTATTTTTGGCTGTGTTGGGTCTTCGTTGCTGTGCGCAGGCCTTTCTCTAGTTGCAGCGAACAGGGGCTACTCTTCGTTGTGGTGCGCGGGCTTCTCATTGCAGTGGCTTCTCTTGTTGCAGAGCACGGGCTCTAGGCACGCGAGCTTCGGTTGTTGTGGCATGCAGGCTCAGTAGTTGTGGCGCACGGGCTCAGTAGTTGTGGCTCGTGGGCTCTACAGTGCAGGCTCAGTAGTTGTCGCACACGGGCTCAGTAGTTGTGGCTCGTGGGTTCTAGAGTGCAGGCTCAGTAGTTGTGGTGCACGGGCTTAGTTGCTCCGCGGCATGTGGGATCTTCCTGGACCAGGGATCGAACCTGTGTCCCCTGCATTGGTAGGCGGATTCTTAACCAATGTGACACCAGGGAAGCCCGAGACAGTTAACTTCTCTTAACCCCAGTATCCTCATATGCTAAAGGGAGATTCATTTTAAAAATTGAGACATAATTCACATACCATAAAATCTACCCTTTTGAAATGTATGATTCAGTGTTGATAGTATAGTCACAGTTTTGAAACCATCAATACAATCAATTAACACTCCCACAAGACTCCTCCCCTGTCCTTGCCTGGCACACAACACAACCTCAGCCCATACTCCTTGTCCTGAAGCCCCTGTTCCTGTCCATCTCCCACACTCTTCCCCCCAAACCAGTGCCCCTCTGTGCTCACCCTGTTGTCTTCCCAGGCAGCCAAGAGAATCATGCAGGTAAAAAGATGCCTTCAATGGAGTTCAAGAAGAAAAGCCTCTCTAAAAACTCACACTCCTTCAATTAAGTCTAAGAAAACTAGACTATTCGGCCATTATCACAGGGTGAATGAGACACTGAATCAAAATCAAACAGCCAGAGCAAAATCAAGAGAGTGTGGAGAAGCCATTTCCAGTGATGACCAGGTCAGCCAGAATTTAGAAGCGAGCCCAGAGTCCTCAGAAATACCTGAGAAGTCTCTAACATCTAGCCAATGAGAAATGGCTAACTACTAAGAGACCAAACTATGCACTAACAGGGTACACCCATGGTGATGAATAAAATAAAAACCTGTTGTGAAAATCTGTGTGTGTCTCTAAGTTCTCTGATGCTTGGGAGGGAAGAAGGGAAGAGGTAAGTGTGTGAGAGACAGGTGGGGTTCTGTGAGGTTGGGGGATAGACCAGAAGGTCTACAATTAACCAGAAATTGAGAATAAGAACCAGGTGAGGTCTGAGAACTTAAGACAAATTTCTCAACACTATCCCCCAGGCAAGGGGATATGGCCTGGTGTTTCTGCATGTGCTTGCAAGGGGTTGGACAGTAGCCACATCACATCATGGTGGAGATTGCAAGAACCTATGTTAGGTGAAGTGTACCACCCCCCGACCCCCAAAGGCAGAAAGATACATCAAATAATCACCTCTAGGCCACCTACCACTTAGTGGCGTTTGCTGCACCCTACCCTGTGCTGTAAGCAGCTAAAGGCCTCCAAAAGGACCAAAAGTCATTGACAACACCCCCAAGAAACGAATAGTGTTTGGAGGCTACAGACCCAACACTGATGAGGCCACTTGTTATGAATACTTGGGACGGAACAGTTGGCTACCAAGGGTGGGGCAGTGGGAATGATTCCTCCCTGGTGCAGGCAATAAAGGGGGCCGTAGTCTGCAGACAATTTTTTTTTTCTCCTGTACGTGGACCTCTCACTGTTGTGGCCTCTCCCGTTGCAGAGCACAGGCTCTGGACGCGCAGGTTCAGTGGCCATGGCTCACGGGCCCAGCCGCTCTGCGGCATGTGGGATCTTCCCGGACCGGGGCACGAACCCGTGTCCCCTGCATCGGCAGGCGGACTCCCACCCACTGCGCCACCAGGGAAGCCCTGCAGACAATTTTTTAATTAAACTTTTTATCTGTAGATAATTATAAATTCACATGCAGTTGTAAGAAATAATATAGATAGATCTTATGTACCCTTTAGCCAATTTTCCACGATGGTAGCATCTTCCTTCTAAAACTATAGTACAATGTCACAAGCAGGATTTTGACGTTGATGCAGTTAACATACAGAACATTTCCTCCAAATGAAGCCTCATGTTGCCATTTTATAGACATTCACTTCTCTCCTGTTATGAATTGGAGTTTTGTGTCCTCCTAAAATTCACATATTGAAGCCTTAAATCCCCAATGTGATGGTGCTTGGAGGTGGGGCCTTTGGGAGGTAATTGAGTTTGGATCAGGTCATGGGGTGAAGACCCCATAATGGAATTGGTGCCTTTATAAGAGGATGAGGAGACTCAAGCTTGCTCTGTCTGCCATGTGAGAATATAGCAAGAAGGCATCTGTCTTCAAACCTTGAAGAGGACCCTCACCATGAGCCAAATCTGCTGTCACCATGAATTTGAATTTCCTAGCCTCCAGATCTATGAGAAATAAATTTCTGTTAAGCCATCCAGTCTGTGGTATTTTGTTATAGCAGATTGAGCTAACCAATACATCTCCCATACCCACTTCCTCCTCCTTAACCCCTGGCAACCACGAATCTGTTCTCCAATTTATAATTTCATCATTTCAAGAATACTATATAAATGGAATAATACAGTATGTAAGCATTGGGGATTTTTTTTTCACTTAGCATAATGTCTGAAGATTTATCCAGGTTGTTGTGTGTACGAACAGTTCATTTTTTATTGTTGAGTAGTATTCCATGGCATGGATATACCACAGTTTGTTTGTCATTACCTCATTGAAGGACATCTGGGATGTTTCAAGTGTTTGATTATGGTGAATGAAGCTGCTACGGGAATTCCCTGGTGGTCCAGTGGTTGGGATTTGGGGATTTCATTGCCAGGGCCAGGTTTGATCCCTGGTTGGGAAACTAATATCTTGCAAGCCACATGGCATGGCCAAAAAAAAAAATTAAAAAAAAAAGCTGGGTTGTGTGATAGTTGCATGTTTAGTTTTTCAATTATTAGACTTTATTTTTTTATAACAGTTTTGGATTTATAGAAAAGTGAATATATAGTACGTAGGTATCCCACATGCTCCCCTCCTTGCCCCCCAGTTTCCCATACTATTAACATCTTACATTAATGTGGTACACTATTGAAGAAATAATGACTGAAAACTTCTCAAATTTTGTGAAAACATACATTTACGGATTCAAGAATCCCAATGAATCCCAAACAATATAAACCCAAAGAAAACTGTGCCTAAACGAATTGTAATCAAACTGAAAAAAAATTAAAGGCAAAGAAAAAGTCTTGAAAATAGCCTGAGAAGAGTGACATATTACTTATAGGGAAACAATCATTTGAATGACTGTGAATTTCTCATCAGGAACCATGGAGGCCAAGATATAGAGTGGAGCAAAATCTTTAAATAGCTGATATAAAAGAATGGTCAACCCTAAATGCTATCCCCAGTGGACATATTCTCTGGTAATGAATGTGAAATAAAGGCATTAACAGATGAAGGAAAACTAAGATATCTCATTGCCCACAGACCTGCTCTGAATGACATGCTTGGAGGGATTTCTTAAGATGAAGCTCTTTAAAATATGAATGTCAGTTGAAGCAAAAATTATATCTGGAGGATTTCGTTGTATACAATTCATATAATACAATCCATATCATAACTACACCATTAGAAAGTACAAAGAGGCCTATACAATTGTGTGGCTTCTACATTTTACTTGAAGTCATGTGACACTAACTTTAAGCACACTATAAAAGATTACATGTATACATTATAATCTCTAGAGCCACCATTAAAAAATTAAAAGTTGGACTTCAGGTTTCTGGTTGACATGTAAGGATCTTGGAAGTCACCACATTGTCCTAGCAAGTAAAAAGCTGAACAAACTGAAAAGTCAACCCTTCTTGGATTCTTAAGAGAGGAGAGAATCCAGGGCAAACCACCGTCCTTAAGATTGGAGAGACAGACAGGCAAATACAGGGAGTTTCAGCTTACTAGGAGAGAGAACCAGTAACTGAAACTGCCATAGGAACCAGTGCAGGGTAGGAAAGATAGAACTGTAATTGCTGCATTGCTGGAGGCTCAGTTCAGGCAACTCTAAGAATTAACTCCAGGGAGACCCAGTCACAGGGTGGAGGGGGAGAGGAGGGAGCGCAATAATGTGAGATCTACCTCCAGGACCTCAATCAGTTCCACAGTAAATATCAGTGAAAAATTCCCTTGTGCTTCTGGTAGGGGGAGGGGAAAAGGAACCATTTTAAAATACACCAGAGCACTCTGTTATTAACAAGGCCTGCTCTCAGCAGAACCTAGTTAACCAGAGCCTAACTGACCTAGGGGAAAGAAAATACTCAACTCCAGTAAGCTCTAGCTTTCCATGTGGGAAAAAGGAAATACCCAACTCCAGTGCATTCTAGTCATCCTGTTCCAGTTGTCAGGGAACCGTTGACCGAATGACACCACCTTCTTTGGCCAGGCAGGATGATAACCACTTGCATGAGCTGTCTCACAACAGGAGGTCCTGATAAGGAACATGGTGCTGCTGCCAAAAATTTTCTTTTTTATGGCTGAGTAATATTCCATTGTATATAAATACATATCACATGTTCTTTATTCATCCGTGGATGGACATTTATGCTGCTTCCATGTCTTGGCTACTGTAAATAGTGTTGCTATGAACATTGTGGTGCATGTCTCTTTTCAAATCAGAGTTTTCATCTTTTCTGGATATATGCCCAGGAGTGGGATTGCTGGGTCATATGGTAGCTCTATTTCTAGTTTTTTAAGGAACCTCCACGCTGTTCTCCATAGTGGCTGCACCAATTTACATTCCCACCAACAGTGTAGAAGGACTCCCTTTTCCCCACACCCTCTCCAGCATTTATTTGTAGATTTCTGATGATGGCCACTCTGACCAGTATGAGGTGGTACCTCACTGTGATTTTTGTTTGCATTTCTCTAATAACTAGTGATGTTGAGCAGCTTTTCATGTGCCTGATGGCCATCTGTATGTTTTCTTTGGAGACATGTCTATTTGGTTCTTCTGCTCATTTTTTGATTGGGTTGTTGTTGTTGTTTTTAGCATATGCAAAATTTTTTGTAATGTTTTCAGTGATCATAACCAGTTGTGATAGCATTATATATATAGATGCTGTATGTGTAATATGGGATAAAACAAATGAGTAATTCTGAAATATTTTATTTCTCTCCTCTCCTCCCCTGTGTCCTTGAAAATCAGGATTCTTGACATGGAGATACATATATCACATAGAAGTTGTTGAGTAAAAACCCTGTAGTCCTGAACTGAAATAGAAATAGGATGAACTCACAAGGTATTTTATCTTTTTTTATATGCATTCTTTTTTGTTGTTGTTGGTTTGTTTCGTTTATTTGTTTGTAACCATTTTTTTTAAATTGAAGTATAGTTGATTTACAATGTTGTGTTAGTTTCAGGCATACAGTAAAGGAATTCAGCTATATATATATATATATATATATATATGCACACAATATATACATATATATTCCTTTTCAGATTCTTTTCCATTATAGGTTATTACAAGGTATTGAATATAGCTCCTTGTGCTATATAGCAGGTCCTTGTTGTTTATTTTATATATAGTAGTGTGTGTATGCTAATCCCAAACTCCTAATTTTATCTCCTCCCCCCCCATCCCCTCTGGTAACCATAAGTTTGTTTTCTATGTCTGTGAGTCTATTTTCATTTTGTAAATAAGTTCACAGACTCACAGACATAGGAAACAAACTTAGGGTTTTTTTTTATATTGAGCTGTATGAGCTGTTGTTAGTATATATTGGAAATTAATCCCTTGTCAGTTGCATCATTTACAAATTCTTTCTCCCATCCTGTAGATTGTCTTTTTTTTTTAAACAACTGTATTGGAGTTTCATTTTGTTGATGGTTTCCTTTGCTGTGCAAAAGTTTTCAAGTTTGATTATGTCCCATTTGTTTATTTTTGCTTTTATTTATTTTGCCTTGGGAGACTGATCAAAGAAAAAACTGCTACAATTTATGTCTGAGAATGTTTTGCCTACATTCTCTTCTAGGAGTTTTATGGTGTCATGACTTATATTTAGGTCTTTAAACCATTTCAAGTTTATTTTTGTGTATGGTGTGAGGGAGTGTTCTAAGTTCATTGATTTACATGTGGCTGTCCAGCTTTCCCAACACCACTTGCTGAAGAGACTGTCTTTTCTCTGTTGTATATTCTTACCTCCTTTGTTGTAGATTAATTGACTGTAGGTGTGTGGGTTTATTGCTGGGCTCTATTCTGGGTTCCATTGATCTATATGTCTAATTTTGCCTGCATGTGTTTAATATATACCATTTGATGAATGTGGACATATGCATACACCCATGATACCAGCAACATAATCAAAGGAATAGATATATTCAACACTTCCCAAAGTTTCTCTGTGTTCTTTCATTTTTGTTTTTTGTGGTTTTTTTCTATGTGTGTGGTAAAAACACTTAACATACCTACCCTCACAATCTTTTGAGTGTACAATAGGGTATTGTTAACTATAGGCACAATGTTGTATAGCAGAGCTCTAGAATGTATTCATCTTGAATAATTGAAACTTTATAACTCATTGAATAAAATCTCCCCATTTACTCTTCCCCCAGCTCCTGACAACCACCATTCTAGTCTCTGCTTCTTTGAGCTTGGCTATTCTAAATATTTCACACAAATGGAATCGTGCAGTATTTGTTCTTCTGTGACTGGCTTATTTCACTTAGCATAATGTAAAGAAGAACCATCCTTTACAGTAGCCCAAAATAATGGAATATTTAGGTATAAATCTAAAAAATTATGTGCAGGACGTGTATGCTGAAAACTACAAAATACTTGTGAAAAAAAATAAGATCTAAATAAATAGAAAGTCATAATGTGTTCGTAAATTGGAAGACTCAATACTGTTAAAATGTCAATTATTTACAAATTGATATATGGGTGATGTCCCCATGAAAAATCACAGCAATTTTTTTTTGTAGACATAAACAAACTTTTTCTAAAATTTATGTGGAAAGGCTTTTGAAATAGAAGAGGAAAAAGTTTTGGAAAAGAACAAAGTTGGAGAACTCACCCTACCTGATTTTAAGAGTAAGTTACAGTAAACAAACCAGTGTGATACTGGTAGGGAGGTAGATACATAGATCAATGGGAAAAGAAGTTAGAAATTGACCTACACAAATATGGCCAATTGATTTTTGACAAAGACTGCAACGGTAATTCAATAGAGAAAGAATAGCTTTTTCAAAAAGTGGTGCCTGGGGCTTCCCTGGTGGCGCAGCGGTTGAGAGTCCGCCTGCCGATGCAGGGGACACGGGTTCGTGCCCCGGTCCGGGAAGATCCCACATGGTGCAGAGCAGCTGGGCCCGTGAGCCATGGCCGCTGGGCCTGCGTGTCCGGAGCCTGTGCTCCGCAACGGAAGAGGCCACAACAGTGAGAGGCCCGCGTACTGCAAAAAAAAAAAAAAGAAAGAAAGAAAAATGGTGCCTGTACAATTGCATACCCATGTGAAGCAAAAAAAAAAAAACAACCTTAAACCTTGATTTATACCACAAATCTCATACATAAATTAGCTCAAAATGGATCATATACCTAAATGAAAAGTTTTAAACTATAGGACTTCTAGATGAAAATAAGAAAAAAAGTCTGTGTGACCTTAGGTTAGACAAAATGTTTTTAGATACAATACCAAAAGCATGATCCATAAAATAAAAAATTGTACTTTATATAAATTAAAAACATTTCCTCTGCAAAAGACACTGTAAAAAGAATGAAAATATAAGCCACAGGCTGGCAGAAAATATTTGCTAATCACATATCTGACAAAGGACTTGTATCTAGAATTTAACAAGAACTCTCAAAAGTCAAAAGTAAGATCAAACAACCCAATAAAAATGGGGAAAAGATTTGAAGAGACATGCCACCAAAGGAGATATAGACAAATAAGTACATGAAAAGGTGCTCAGCATCATTAGTTGGTTTGGAAATGCAATTTAAAGCCACAGTTAGAACCACTACACATCTATTAGAATGGCTAGCATTCAAAAATATATAAAAAAGAAAAAACTGACAACCCAAGTGCTGGTGAAGTTGTAAGACTACTAGAAGCCTCATACAATGCTAGTGGGAAGGCAAAATGGTACTGCTACTTTGGAAGACATTTTGGCAGTTTTTTTTTTTTTAAAGTTAAACATACTCTTCTCATATGACCCAGCAACCTTACTCCTAGGTATTTACCCAAGTGAAATGAAAACCCATGTTCATACAAAAACCTGTACATGAATGTTTATAGCAACTTTATTCATAATTGTCAAACAAAAACTAGAAACACTCAAACATCCCTCAACTGGGGTATGAATAAATAAACGGTGACACATCCATTCAGTGGAATACTACTTAGTAATAAAAAGAACAAACGATTGACAGTCACAACAACATGGGTGAATCTCAAGTGCATTATGCTGGGTGTAAGAAGCCTGTGTGAAAGGGCTACATGCTCTAAGACTTCATTCCTATGACATCCTGGAAATGGCAAAACAGTAGGGATGGAGAACAGGTCAGTGGTTGCCAGGGGTTATGTGGGTGGGACAGAAGCTTTGATTATGATGGGGTAGCATAAGAGAGCTTTTGGGGGGTAGTTATGGAACCGTTCTCTGTCTTGGCTATGGTAGTGTGGCATGACTCTGTGCTTGTGGCTGTCAAACTCATCAAACTGTACACCAGAAGAACGGATTTTTCTGAATGTAAATTAGAAAGTTTTTAATTTTAAAAATTATAAACTGGAAAAAAATCCCTCCAGGTGTTTTATGGGTAAAAGTTTGTGAGGGAGCAAGGGCAGATGTGAGTAGACCAGTTCTCTAAGTTATTTCAATTTTCCACTGAAAGATACAGGTGTACTGGGCCAGGGTATTGACAGAAGAATTGGATCAGAGTGGACAGATTTGAGAGCTCTAAGGAGGTAGGATAAACAGTGCATGGTGATTGACTAATCATGTGGCAGTGGGAGTGCGATGAGTCTAGAATGACTCCTAGGTTTATAGTTTGTTAACCAGTCAGTATTGCCATTTATAAAATAGAGAGCAGAAGAGGAAGGCCAAGAATTGGAGGAAGGATACTATGTTCATCTGGGGACAAAGGACATGGCAGAACAAGTTCTATCTGTGTATGGATGTCAAGGTAGAGACGGTCAGCAGTGGCTTGGATGTTCAGGCTTGGGGCTCAGGGGGAAAGGTCTGGACTAGAGATCAAGATTTGGGAGCCCATCAGCTTGGAAGTATATCACCAGTGTGTGCAACATGTTCCTGTCCTGATTTGGCCCTCAGTTGCATTTGACAGTTGACCTCTGCCTCCCTTTTGATACCCTCCACTCTCTTAAGTTCTGGGACACTGCACCATCCGGATTCTCTTCACATTTCTGTGTCTTTTCCCCAATCTTCTTTGTAGACCTCCTCTTTGTCCATCCAATAACTATTTCTTGAGAACCTACTACGTGCAAGGTGTCATACTAGGTGTTGAGGATGCAATATTAAGTAAGAGCTAATTTGTGCCCTGAGGACTGTATGGTCTAGTGAACTCTTCCTTGGCCTGCCCTTTATTTATTTATTTTTCCTCTTTTCTTTTCTTTTCTTTTTTTATTGGAGTATAATTGCTTTACAGTGTTGTGTTAGTTTCTGCTGTACAATGAAGTGAATCAGCTATATGTATACCTATATCCCCTCCCTCTTGGACCTTCCTCCCACCCCACCCATCTAGGTCATCACAGAGCACCGAGCTGAGCTTCCTGTGCTTTATAGCAGGTTCCCACTAGCCATCTATTTTATGCTTCGTAGTGTATATATGTCAGTCCTAATCTCCCAATTCGTCCCACCCTCCCCTTCTCCCACTGTGTCCACATGTCCCTTCTCTACGTCTGCGTCTCTATTCCTGACCTGGAAATAGGTTCATCTGTACCATTTTTCTAGATTCCACATATATGCATTAATATATGATTTCTTTTCTCTTTCTGGCTTCCTTCACTCTGTATGACAGGCTCTAGGTCCATCCATGTCTCTACAAATGACCCAATTTCGTTCCTTTTTATGGCTGAGTCATATTCCATTGTATATATGTGCCACATCTTCTTTATCTATTCCTCTGTTGATGGATATTTAGGTTGCTTCCATGTCCTGGCTGTTGTTTTGACCCACCTCCAAAAGTAATGAAAATAATGACAAAGATAAACAAATGTGACCTAATGAAACTTAAAAGCTTTTGCACAGCAAAGGAAACCATAAACGAGATGAAAAGACAACCCTCAGAATTGGCCTGCCCTTTAAATTATGGCATGCCTAGGCTCCTGCCCACCATTCTTCCTGGTATTCATACACTGTCCTGTCTGAGCCAGGCCAAATAATTGGCCATGTTTACCCCCCTAGACTTCTTTCTAGACTTTGACTAATTGAGCACGATTTATCCTGAGAATATTTGAACCTGTGCTCCAGGTGGTCGCCTAAGAAGCAGAATAAATTGATTTCAGCCCTGGTTCTGCCATTCAGTGGTTGTGAGACTTCAGTATGTCCCTTGCCCCTCTCTTGGCTTCCAGGCCCTGTCTGTCCAAAAAGAGGGTGGTGCTAGGCAATGTCTCTTTAGGACAGGCTATAATTCTGTTTGCTCAGGCTCTTCTCCAGACCTTTATTTAGCTTGCTTTTATCCTCAAATTCTTTAAACTTTATACCATCTATTATATCTTAGAGCCTGAAGGGCACTTACAATTCCAAGATTCTAGGTTATCTCCCAGATCCTGGGCCTTTGGTCCCGTGTGCAGTCATCTCTTGGCCAAAGTCAGCTCATTCCTTGAGGAAGATATTGGAGCTCCTTCCTTATAATTTTATCAATAAGCACCCCTCGAGCCCCTGATGCCAGCCAACCTGAAACATGTCCGCCTCGCCCTGCCCACCTCCTGCCTGCTTTCTGCCTATCCCCACCTTTCCAAGAATATAGGTATGCCATTGGGAAGGAGTCCTATTCATCACCAAGGATGATATGTCTGTTCTCAGACCCCATTTCCCACCAGGAACAGCCATCCTGCCTTAGGTGGAACTTTTAGCCACTTAGGCACAGATACCTTTGGACACATGCTCTGTCCATATGGCACTTGGCTTTTGTAACATCATCTTTAATCCTCTACAAGCAATGTGTACCATTTTAGTCAGGGCTCCCCAGTCTTCCAGAACCTTTTCTAACAAGGATTTAAGATTTCCATTTTTGTGGAAATCCAGCTGACTTGGTCCAGAGTTTGAAATTGCCACCTCAAAGAAGCTCCACTACCAATTTCTGGAGGGTGAAAAGAAGATTTTCATCGTACAGGGATGAAAATATTGGGCTCATCTATTCCCCAAGTGGTTTGGGTTCCCAACTGTGGACTACATTATCAACAGCCTCAATTAGAAAGTGCCTGCAATGCAGCCCTGTTCTAAATGTATTTAGATCATTCAGTGGAAAGAAGCAAACTAGTGGACAAATTAATTCCCCCATCATCAAGTTGTGCTTATTTATTTTCCTGCATTAGGCGCTGACACCAGAGAAGAGAATATCTGAACCTTGTTATCTCCCCAGCTTGCAGAAATGTTTCCATTCCCTTCTTCCCGCAGGGCACAAACCATTTTCCCAGGCTTGATGGAGCCACAGGCATGAGCAGAGTTGCCATGCATTTGGGCAACTTGCTGAAGACATAGTACACTTTTTTTTTTTTTTTTTTTTGCCGTACGCGGGCCTCTCACCGCTGTGGCCTCTCCCGTTCCGGAGCACAGGCTCCGGACGCGCAGGCTCAGTGGCCATGGCTCACGGGCCCAGTCGCTCCGCGGCATTGGGATCTTCCCGGACCGGGACACGAACCCGCGTCCCCTGCATCGGCAGGCGGACTCTCAACCGCTGCGCCACCAGGGAAGCCCCATAGTACACTCTTATTCAGGTCCCAGGTGAAGACTTCTCTGTGTAACTGAGGTTCAAGACTCATTGGCCTTGGAAATTGCTCAGATGGCTTTCACTTTGATTTTTTGCTGCCAGAAAACAAACACCATAAAGCCCAATAAGCTTCCCTTTATGTCTTGACTGCCAGGAAGCTGCCAGCAAAGGCCAGTGCTCCATGTAACCCCTGACCCCCTGTCTCCATAGCAGGGAACACCCTCTGCCTTTCTTAGCCTTAACTGCCCCACTGGTCACTGTGTTTTGCCTCTAGGTGGCCCCAGAGCATCTAAGATGAAGGGGATGGGGCCTGAATAATAAATCCCTAAGTATTCACAGGGTCCTCAGGAATCTAGGTCTCAGCCAAGTACATTCAAAGTAGGCTTAAAGGGAGGTTGTCCCTGGCCTTCATGATCTGGCCTCTGTTCACTTTCCAGGCTCATCTTTCTCCAATTGCTCTTCACTCATTCCATTCTGGCCACGTGCTTCTTTTCTTTCTTCCTCTAGTGTGCCAAGCTTGGTCCTGTCTTAGGGCCTTCACTCCTGTTGTTCCATTTGCTTTGTTCACCCCTCACCCCTGCTACCTGACCATCCTCAATCAACTCTTTGGGTGACTCCTACTCCATCTTTTAGATTTTAACTTCTTAAATATGCTTCTGTCCGAGAGGCTTTCTCTGACCTTCCCAAACTGGATCAGGTTCCCTTTTTTTTTTTTTTTTTTTTTTTTCTGCGGTACGCGGTCGTCTCACTTTTGTGGCCTCTCCCGTTGCGGAGCACAGGCTCCGGACGCGCAGGCTCAGCGGCCATGGCTCACGGGCCTAGGCACTCCGCGGCATGTAGGATCTTCCCAGACCTGGGCACGAACCCGTGTCCCCTGCTTCGGCAGGCGGACTCTCAACCACTGCGCCACCAGGGAAGCCTGATCAGGTTCCCTTTTTATTCTCTTTCATAGCACCCTAAACTCTTCCTTCATAACACCTCTTACAATTTATAATTATTTTAGTAATTTTCTGTTCAATGGATCTCTCCTCCACTAGGCTATAAGCTCTAGGAAGTCAGCAACTGTGTTTGGTTTTATTTTCTGCTGTACTTGCAATTCAGGAAAAAATGTCAGTCCTGTAGGTAGGTAACCCAAGAGCAACTATTTGTATTTACCCCTACATTACCCAGGCACCCTAGGTACTCAGGGCTCTTGTAGTTCCATTTCAGCCAGAAGGCTGCCGATCACAATGTAAGCAGCTCTTTGTAGGAAACTACCCTCAGCAGGAAACCCCTTTTCTTGTTAAGCAAAGCTACACTGTAACGTTTAAATCAGGTGTCCTCTCTGGCCCTAGCACACTTTTCAAATCTTTTGATCACACAATACTTTGCTTAACCTATTGGTTCTTTCCTTAGCTCAAAGAAGTAGAAATGAAGAATAAGTAATTAACAGATGAGATGACCAGATTTCTTCCCTAGCTTCCCCTTCAGTAATCTCTCAAACAAACTGTGTGAACAAACTGTGTGAACAAGGTAGCATCCAAAGAAAAATCATGAGGAGCTGAGAAGCCTGCGCGCCGTGGGGGATGGCAACGACTGACCTCCTATCCCAATGATTAACTAACATTACTTCCCTGTTTCCCTTTAAAAACTTCCATGGCTGAGCAGAATCTTCAGAGTTGGTTTTGGGGGGACATGAGTCCGCCCTCTCCCCAGATTGCTGGCATTCTGATTAAAAGCAACTTTCTTTTCTACCAACAACTGCCTCTCCGGTATTGATTTTCCAGTGGCGAGTGGCTGGACCTGAGTTCGGTAACAACAGGAAGACGTTCTCCCTCTGAACTCTGGCTCAGAGGTCAAAAATCCTAGATTCTTCTTCCAGCTCTTCTACTTACTAGTTTTGTGATCCTAAACAAGTCTTTTGCCTCCCTGGGCCTCAGTTTCCTTCTATGATAAATGGGAATAGTAATTCTTGTCCTGCTTACCTCACATTACTGGGGTGATTAACAAGTGAGATAAGATATCCTATGACGGGCTTCCCTGGTGGCGCAGTGGTTGAGAGTCCGCCTGCCGATGCAGGGGACACGGGTTCGTGCCCCGGTCCGGCAAGATCCCACATGCCGCGGAGCGGCTGGGCCCGTGAGCCATGGCCGCTGAGCCTGCACGTCTGGAGCCTGTGCTCCGCAACGAGAGAGGCCACAGCAGTGAGAGGCCCGTGTGCCGAAAAATTACTTCTTCAGATGACAGAAGATATCCTATGGCGCTTTGTAAATAATGATACACTTGTATATGAAAGATGGCTATCGCTGTTAATATTTCACCTCAATTGTTACCGTTATTGCCATCAAAGATTTCCTCAAAACTCTTCAACACCAAGCATTGTGCAATGCTTTGGGACTCTGGAGCGAGTCGGTTGCTTCCTGTGCAGCCAAAGGAGTTGCTTGTTAGAGAAAGCACATGTACCAGCCTTCTGGAGTAGGTCACACTGTTTTTCTTTCCTGAAACGCTAGGTCATAGCAATTTAATGGAGGCTGGGACATTTTGAAGCCACATCTCACTCTTCCTGTGGCAGCATGATTATAATGGACCCAGGGATGGCCTGGATGGACTAACAGCTCATCCATGATACGCAGAAAGTGGGCAGTGGTCAAATTCCGAGGATGGGTCAAGTCACAAGGGGATTGGGTGTTCATTTGTTACACACAACAGAGACTCCAGGAGACATCTAATCCAAGAAGGGCTACACTCAACCATGCCACACAGTAAAGAGGGATTTGCAGCCCAGGCTTAAGGAGACAAAGATTAAAGAACACCTAGCAGTTTTCGAGGATCAAAGCCCCTTTGCCCAGACGCAATCCATCCCCTAGGCCTGAGGAATTTTTAGATGGAATAACAAACATACCATTTGTAACAGCAGCACCTGTTTGGCTTATGGTGGTCATTTAAATATTTGTTAAACAAAAAACAAATTTCTTTGCAGGATCATAGAGTGAGACTTGAAAGAAGCAAGTTACTCTGATTTTCCATAAACAAAGAGAAGCAAATTCCAGAAATTAAAGACTGGGTAATTTTGAAGGCTGGTAGGACATCTGTTCCCAAAGTGAGCTGATTAAAAACTTGCTCTCAGAGTGGAGGAACACGTGCCACAAGATCGTCTCTGTCATTGTTCTAGTCACTATTTCTGTTAACACCGTAGGTGAAGACATACGAACCAGCCCATGACATTGGAAGGTTCTCTACCTGCCCTCGTGGAAGTAGACCTGGTCTGCTCTGAGGAGATATCCACTTCTGTGCAAAGGTATTGGCAGGTTCAAGAGTGACCTTGAGTAAGGGAGGAAGAACATTGAAATAAGCAGAGCTGTGGGCGAGAGCACAGCCCCAGTGAGCAGATGAGATGATGCAGGACACTTTCGAGGATCAGGGAGCAAACCGTTCGGGCTGGAATGGAGTCTATGTTGGGAAGGAGAATTTAAGGTGATAAACTTTGTAGGACAGGGTGCAGCAGCCAGATCAGGAGAGCCCCGATACTGGCTAAGAAGTTTGGATTTTATGATTCTGGCAATGTGCAACAATTCATTCACTTATCAGTTTACTCATTCAGCAAACATTTATAAAGACTCTACTTTTCTGCCAGCTCCTGCACCTGCTCCTGGCTAGGCATGCAGAGATGAGGAAGATGGGAAGGCATCTGTCATGAAAGGCAGTCCAACTCATCAATAAACATCTGATTATAAGAATGTGCCAGGGCTTCCCTGGTGGCGCAGTGCTTGAGAGTCTGCCTGCCGATGCAGGGAACACGGGTTCGTGCCCCGGTCCGGGAAGATCCCACATGCCGCGGAGCGACTGGGCCCGTGAGCCATGGCCGCTGAGCCTGCGCGTCCCGAGCCTGTGCTCCGCAACGGGAGAGGCCACAACAGTGAGAGGCCCGCGTACCACCAAAAAAAAAAAAAAAAAAATGTGCCAGAGAGCAGGGAGGAGGGACTGTTAGGAGAGTCGTGGTGCAGTTGCTGGAGTGGAATGGGGTGAGGGTGGGAGTTAAGGGTTCAGTCAGATGTGTTCTTTAGGTGAGTGCTTCCAAAATGCCTGCCCATGGTCCAGTGCTTGCTGTGTGACTGTGTACCACAGGACAATGTGAAGACTCCTTCATTAGTAAAATGTATTCAAAATGTTTTACTGCAAGATTTTGAATTTTCCTACTTTCCTGATAATAAATACCCATCTTTTTTTTGAAACAGTGTTGATTAAGTATATGGGAACTGGACATCTTTTTTATGTCCTTAGCTGGCAAGAAGTTGAACCTTACATCACTCCCTCCCCAACTGGCTTGTCATGCCCAGTGGGTGCCTTCTGGAGCATGGCAGATGCCACCTTAGAAAGTACATGGGCAGCAGCAGCAAGAAGAATGGAAGTGAAAGACACACAGCCTAGTGAAGACAGAAGGAAAGGGAACCAAATTGGAACCAAAATCAAGCTGACAGGAACAAGCCAGGGGCTCTCCTGGCCCATGCCTCCATGACACGCTGAGGCAAAGAGAGTACAGAGAGCTGGACAAGTTCAGGGAGGACCAGTACAAGAAAGGGGGCTCATTTAAAATGGAAGAGATTCATCTGGGTATCAAAAGGACACAACCATTTAAGGTGTCTGGAAATTCAGAGAGTGTTCAACAAATAGGGAAATGTTTATTTTTAAAAATCTACTAAACCTCAGTAAGAACAGTGACATGCTCCCTTATGTAACCCCCAGCTCGTTATGTTGGAAGCTCAAATTCTCCCAGCTGCAGCTCAGGACCAGTGCGGTCCCTGTACCCCCAGCTTCCAGGCCAGGGCTAATATTTCTCCCCAGGGGAGGCAGGCTGTCAGCATTTCTTATCCAGCTCCATGTTGTAGAGATTTGGAGCTCAGGGGAGGGGAGGGGACTATTCAAAGAAGCTGGTTCTCTGAAAATATCAATAAAATTGACAAACATTTAGATAAGTAGACCAAGGAAAATGTAAGAAGACTCAAATTACTAAAATCAGGAATGAAAGAGGGACCATCACTACTGATCTGACAGAAATAAAAAATGATTATAAAGGAGTACTATGAACAATTGTATGCCAACAAGTTAGATAGCCAAGATGAGATGGAAACATTCCTAGAAAGACACAAAATGTGAAAACTGATTCAAGAAGAAATAGGAGATCTAAATAGACCTATAAAAAGTAAATAGATTGAATTTCATAATTCAAATAATTTCCCACAGTGAATAAACCAGGCCCATATGGCTTCATGGGGCTGAATTCTACCAAATGTTTAAAGGAGAATTAACACCAATCCTTCTTAAACCTCCAAAAAATAAAAGATGAGGGAATGCTTCCCAATGCATTTTATAAGCTTAGTATTACCCTGATACCCAAACCAGACAAATACATAATAAGAAAACTACAGACCAACATTCTTTGTGAATATTAATGCAAAAAACCTCAACAAAATGGTAGCAAACTGAATCCAGCAACATATAAAAATGATTATATTCAACGATCAAGTGGGATTTAGACTGGGAATGCAATGCAATGTTGATATACACACACTGTGATATATATATATATATATATATATATATATATATATAAGCACATATATCTGTGTATTTTCTACACTATTCTAATTTTCTCTGTAGAGTACTTCACAGATTTTATTATATTGGGTTGGACAAAATGTTCGGGGTTTTCCGGGACTAAATCTGGCCTCAAGTTGCCTGTTTTTGTAAATAAGGTTTTAGTGAGACACGTACAACGTGGCTACACTCATTATTACATATTGCCTATCCTGCTTTTGTGCTACAATGGCAGAGAGGAGTGGTTGAGACAGAGACAGAGACTATATGCAGCCCTCAAAGTCTAAAATATTTACCATCTGGCCCTTTATAGAAAACGTTTGGTAACCTGATATTTTTCAGGGCAGAAAATTAAATTTCCGAGAAGTTCAATAACCTGCCCAACTCGTAGTGCTGTGAGTGTGATAGCGTTGAAATCTGGATTCAGGCCACCTGATTCTATGGCCCAAGTTTATAACATATATCATACTGCCTCATTTTCCGAAAGTGCTTTTGTTATCCCACCATGTCCAACAGTGGCCCTTCTGATTTAATGTTTCCTTTCCAAAATTTTGCTATTTCATTTTTAAAAAAATTTATTTTATTTATTTATTTTATTTGGCTGCACCATGTGGCTTGCAGGATCTCAGTTCCCCAACCAGGGATTGAACCTAGGTCACGGCAGTGAAAACCCAGAATCCTAACCACTAGGCCACCAGGGAACTCCCCTATTTTCTTTTTAAAATTAAAAAATTAATTTTTATTTTATTTTCACTTCTTAAATGATAACCAAGTCACAAACCAATTTTGCTGTACAGCAGAAATTAAACACAACATTGTAAATAAATTCAGTAAATTTTTAAAAAATATTAAAAGGCATCTATTTACCTCTGAATACTTCTTCACATACATTTCATAGATTTAATATTAAGTGTGTTGGTTCTCATTCTTGTACAATCTATAATTTACTGCCTATTTGATCTAATTGTTGTAAGTCCTTCTTATTCCTTCAATTTTCAGGTGGATGCAGTTACTTCTTAATTAAAATATAAAAACTTGTAATATTTTGTCTTCCAGTGAGTGTATAGACAGTTTTCCTTGCCTGCAAATGAAAGAATATTTTTTGTCCTATACCTGACTTACCGAGTTGGAGATTTCTTGCCTCTATATAATATATGATTTTTAAATGTGTTCAGTACAATATACTTAGAGAAGAGTGCACAAACCATAAAGTACAGATCAGCAAAGTTTCAGAAAGTGAGCAATCATGTAATATCCATTCCAGACCCCTTGCTCTATGAAATCTTTGGTTAATAGTAATAAGAGTATCTAGCTTGCTGTTATTGAAATAGAGTGAAATGGACTGGGTGGTCAAAGTTTAAAATTGTAGGGATTTTTAATATTAAAAAATCCCCTGCCATCCAGTACAGTGCTATGAGAAGAATGCTGGGTTGAGACTGGGGAGAATTACAGCTTAGTCTCAGCTGTGTCAAGATTCCCTGTGTCACCTGGGGCATGTCCCATGCCCTCTTTGCTAGTCAAATCCCCTTCTGTAAAATGAGTTGAACCGAGATGCTCACCAAGATGCCTCCAAGCTCTGACCATTCAGAAGTCTAGCAATATTTTCATATTATTAAGCTATTTGTTATTTGATAGCAGAAGGTTCAGGACTAAAAGAGGAAAAACAAAGCTCAGCTGTAAGTAAATATGCCCCCTTTTAAAGTTATTCAAATTCTATTCTACTTCGGAACTGGCCAGAGAAAAATCTAACTGAAGAATTTAGTCATGAAAAGTAGTTTTTAGTCATCTTTAAACAATTTGACAATGTGTATCAAGAGCCATAAGACTTTTCTCGACCTCACAATTAATTCCATTTCTTTGACTCTAAAGAAATAATTTCATGCACATCATTTCTTTGACATTATTCTAAAGCAACCATCTCATACACAAAGATGATAACCACATTATAATAGGGAAAAGTAGAAACAACCTAAATGTCCAATAATAGGTGTACGTTTAAATAAACTATGGTATCTCCATATGAAATGTTATTATGCAGCCATTAAGGTCAGGTTGTAGACTTTTATTTAATTACATGAGGAAGAAACTTATTGTAATATTAATTTCTAAAAGCAGAATATAAAATTGTATGTGCAACATGGTTTCAATTATGTAAAGGAAACATAAATGAAAGGAAATGTACCAAGATAGAATCATGATTGCTTCTGCCTGATGAGACTGTTTTTTAAACTTGTTCTTCAAACTTTTCATTTTTCTACAAAGACAAGCATTGCTTTTATAATCATAAAAAGAGACAAAGACGATGTATGTTCAATTGTTTCAAAATAATTGGAATAATGTACTTCACAATGATAGTGAAAAGGGCCATGTTTTCTTTCTGATGCATTATTTATAGGGAAAACCATTCCAATTAGTCCCTGTTTTCAAAAAGCACAATGTAAACTCTTCACGCAGTTGCCAATACAATATTGGGGTAATACTGATAAAAAGCACAAATGATAACCCCAGAGATCTCTCTGTTGATTAGGTGACCCTTTGAAATTACTACATGAAAAGGTCACTCACTCTCTAACAAAAATAACATTTTGTTTATGTCCTCTAATTTCACACAATGAGAGCGTAATTTAAATATATATATTTTTGAAAATTTCAATTTCGTTTGAAGAGGTATTATGTAAATATTTTAAATATTCAATTTAAAGTTCAACACAATGGAATGGCACCTATTTAACAACCAGGCTATTCCACCAGGGGACAAAGACAACTTTCACAAGTTTTAACTGGCAGAGGGACCTTTTTGCATAGATAGGTTACCTTCATTTGGATCCTCTTTGTATTTCTGTGGCCCTAACTGCCTTAATAGATCACGAATCAGCTGATAGAGCGTCTGTCCCCATTTGATAGATGCATCTCTCAGATGCAGATCAATCTATTTTGAAGCAAACAAAGGGGCAAGGGTCCTTTCTGAGCTGTTGCAGAGTAGATGAGTCTGGAAATGGATGCTCTAAGGGCCCTTCATGCGCCAAGGTGCTGCTGACTCATAGGCAGTCTGTTCTGTTTGTCCAGCCGTGTGGATGGATGGAGGCGCATTCAGCCTGCACATTCTCTTCTCAACTTGGTTTTGGTTCAAGCAGGTGCATTTCCAAAATAGTAAGTTGATAGTGTTTGGGTAGTGACGGTTCCCAGGGAAATAGTACACAAGTCCCACTTCTTGTACCTTATTGTCATAGAAGGTACCAACCAACTAACCATCAAGCTTGATCTGGCCCTGATCTCAGCCCATCCGTACACTTAGTTGTTGTTTTAGCGCCTGTTTGCCCTCACCCCTTGCATCACCTCTTCTCTCTGTGTTCTATTCCAACCTTCTAACTCCCAGGGTGGCATCTTTCTTTCCCAGTTCAGGACCAGACCTTGGCCTGTCTCTGGTTTGATTCTGCTTTCACTCCTTTGGAAGCTGATGCCGGTTTACCTATGACCCTGACCTCCAGCTCCTTCCCCCTCATCCTGCACAGGGGTCCTGTCTAGAGACTCAGACATCTGCTGATATTAGCCCTTCGCATGTCACCACCGACCATAGCTAAGACTAGTTCAAATAAACAAAGAATTAGAATTGAAAAGAGATACGTGAACGTTCAGCAACAAACCAACAGGCAACATTATCCAGAAGGGCCATCTAAATTAGAGCTTATTTGACCACGGCAGTAAGGAAGTATACAATTTGAAAACAGTCAAAGGGAATCATTTTCTACTCTTTTGCCTGACACAGAACATTATCCAGTCACCCGGTCCAATGTTGCACATGAATCTGTTTTCAAGTATTAGGTGTGAATAAATAGTTAATTCATTTAACAGAAGCATAAAGCTTAGAGTCCTGTAAGGCTAAGCTGATTGGATCCTATGGAACGTAAAGCCATGAAGTGTAAGGGAATCTGTCCCCAAAGGAGACTTGAACATTTTGGTTAAGGCGCTGTTTTGAAGGGCCCTATTGTTTGGATGCACTGGGCAGCTTATGTCTTTTCAGATGCTTGTTAGTTTTGAGTGTTCTCTCTCTCACAGACCGTTAAGTGATTTTTTTTTAAAACAGTGGGATGCAGGGTGCTAAAACAAGCTGAGTGCGAGTTTCCACCGCTCCTGATGTATCTGTGGGTCTGGGTGATCAGCTCATTCCTCAACAGGCAGTGAATATTAGCAAGTTCATTAACAATTTTCAACTAGCTGCGTAAATCCAAGAAGAAGCTAATTGCTTGTTTGCCAGGCAGGGTGGGTCTTGTTCTTTCGTTCTTGGTGATGGAGATAACTGAAACTTGTTTGTATTTTTCCAGCCAGAAGCTATTCCACTTAATTCTTTCAATATGGAAACACTCTGGTTAAAGTATTGAGCAGAATTTAAAGGAATTGTTGAGTCTTCAAAAGTAAAGTATAAACAGAGGGCAATTTTAAGAATTTGTAAATCCTTCCTGGTTCTGAAGTCTTTCCCTGGGGCTGATATTAGGCAGGACTTGGTCATTTTCCTTGAGGGGAAAGACACTAAGTTAAGCTCCCCAGAAGACATTTTTGACTTGACTGGACATGAGTTTCCTTCACAGTCAAACGTTACAAATTCTGAATTTATGATAAATCGAGGCAAGAAAGACTGAAGTTTCATATTTGGTAGCTCTCAGGGTGACCTTTGCTAAGTAATGTGTGTGCATGAATTTGCCGAGTGGGGGATGGTAGGGAAGGGACAGAGGTGAACACAACTAAGGAATACATCTTAAGTGAAGTAACTCTTAAAGTAAATTTAAAATCATCCAGTTCCAAGGGAGTAGCATCTTGTTTGCATAGCATTCCTATCTTTTTCTCGGTGCAGACTCCTGGTAATTGTTTTCTCACCTTCATGTGTGTTGCTGGTGAACACAGAAATCAGAAAATTACCTGTCTTTTAAAATATTCTTTAAGCTCAACTTTTGAATGTTTTAGGGCAACTCCCAGCCTCTGCTAGGATTTCTGAGACTTGACTGCGCTTTTGAATGACTTTTATGGCTTTTCCAGATTTTTAGAGAGTTAATATGTATATCAATTGCTTTCAGTAATTTGCAGATTTACTAAAGGGTTAATCAATACACATTTACTTTTTGTGTTCTCGTGGTCTGCCCAACAGTAAAAAGCATTGAACTAGCAGGCCTGGTCCCCATTTCTTGCACAATTACCATCTGGGTGGAGAAGTAAGTCTTCGAGAATTTTTATGATTAGAAATCTTGGTAATTCAATACAAAACATATGTATGACAGACGATCGATATTAAAAGTCAGAAGAAGGGACCTATATTCAATATCCTATGATAAACCATAATGGAAAAGAATATAACAAAGAATGTATGTATATGTATAACTGAATCACTTTGCTGTACAGAAGAAATTAACACGTTTTAACTCAACTATACTTCAATTTAAAAAAAGTCAGAGAAGAGCAAAAATCAGTGCTAGACTAAATGGTTGGGGGGCTTAATTAAACAGGTGAAGCAAGTGAATTTAAAGGAAGTTGAGAATGTGGACACAAAATGAACAGGTATATCAAGCATTGGAAAAATGATGCTCCTTCCGATTCAAAAATAGTTTCTTTTGACTAGAAACTGGAAAGTGGGGCGGGGATGTGGGGAGAAGTTGAATAATGGGGCATTTCACTTGATTAATATGTAAATAACAATTCCCCCAACCTGAACACCATTGTATGTAAAGTAGCAATTCAAATGTTCACAGGCTATGTATTTCCCCGAGGAAATAGCTCTGAAATGTTGCTGCTGAAATATTTCTGATGAAATATTCCTAATAAAATGTGTTGCTTTGTGTATAGTAGTCAATATGTATTTATAAAATTTAGCTGAATTGAGAATTAAAGCCACTAGCTTAATTTGTATGGTTATGAACAAATTAGTGGAGAAAAAACGGACTGAGCTTCAGAAATATTCAGTAAATAATACTAGGCATGGATTTATTAATTAGGGTATAGTTTTTGCTTTCCGGTTAATAAAAGATATAGATGAAGGTAATGTATATACAGATTTTTTTTAAAAAATTCATGCTCTTATTTGGCAGGTAAACTGTGCTCCAAATATATGGTTTGTCTAAAACACAGCAGGATTTAAAAGAATAATCTGCATGCTAGTCTTAAAAATCAAACATTTTCAAATATATTTGGTTCGATTTCATTCAAAATATTTGAAACTGCATAGTTGAGTTAGGAGTTAATGCTAATTAGGAAGTGTAGTGACCATGAAAAGTCAAGTCACCGGAACAAAAAAATTGCCAAAAATACGTCTTGCCTCTAACCAAGACGTTCATTAACTCTTGTTCCTCTTTATGGCAAAGTAGAAGATTCAGTATGAGAAATGACACAAACATTCAAATTGACTTTAACTGCTCTCTGAAAATACCTCAAACATGATACCTCATTCAGGCAGCCTTTTAATTTTCCTTGTTTATTAAAATCTTCATAACTTCATCTATTTATTTTGTATACTCATTTTACTTTATTTAGTCCTGGAGTCATTCATATAGTGTGTAAAACTATAATGAGTAGCTTTATGTCTACATTTGTGTTCTTTTGGAAATTATGATCAGGAAGGAGATGACAGTGTCACACATGCCACCATATTGTTTTCTGAGGATTGCCGGACTTGCTAGCAGAATGAGTCACCCAATGGTTAACTACAACACAGAGATGCAAGATATATTTTATTTTCCCCAACTTTGCATAACTGGGGCTTCCAAATCCTTACTCGAGTTATGCAGTTTTTTTTAGCTCCCTTTCCTTACCTGTTTTTGTTTTGGTTCTTTCTCATTTGGGCCCCCAGCATATATAGAAACATCAGGCATGCATTCATCTACTTCACATTGTTTTTCCTGTTTTGTTTTTTCACTTTCTGTGAATGTTTTCACATCCTCTCCCATTGGATTTTGTCAGTCTTATGGAATCTGTTCACTGCGACAATAAACACAGCCCTAAATTCCATCTCATCTACTCTCAAACGTACATTAATTAGTGTTCTAATTAGATTTTATTCCACATAGTATTCCTCTGCGTGTTTTACAAAATCATATTATAACCTTTCGCTTATGTGTTCTCTTTTTTTAAATTTAGAGCAAAATTTTTTAATTAAAAAAGATGTAATCTAGTTTGAATATAAAACAAGTCCAGAAGTTGCTAAACCTACAATTAGGTAATTGTGAGCACAATTAGCTACCGGCTGTTCGTTCTAAAGCAACAAGAGTTTACCTGTGTCACTAATTATTTATACATAAAATTTTGCACTTTGCAATTTGGCAATTAATTACATCATGCAGTTAAATCACGCATGATAATTGGGCATGAAAGGACAAAATGCAAATAGAGAAAACTTAGAAAAGGTAGTCCTCATGAAGAAAATATTTTCTAGCCATATAGGAAGATGAGTGTTGAGTAGCCATCTGAAATGCCTTTTTATGAAACTAGTTTTGCAGTTAAGGGGAGAGATTTGCTAGAAACTCTTTCCCTTTATGCTGTATGTCCTGGCTTCCCCCAGGAATTTCTGGGGACCCAGGACAGGTTTGGGGGTCTCTGAATGCCTGCCTGTTTATCTCTGCCTGCTGAAACCACCCCCCCACTTTCTGCTTCAAATTACAGAAGTGTCTGGGAAGTGACTTGTCATCTCTTCTAATACCCATTTTCCTGATCTGGCTGTAGGCAGCAGGCACTGGTCTAAGCACTGGAGTTACAGCAGTGAACAAAGCAAAGTCCCTGCCCTCATGGAACTGACTTTCTAGAGTGGGGAGACAAGATAAATATACAAGTAAATGCACACAATTTTAGGTTGTGATAAATCCTGTCATAAAACAATAAAAAGTAGGAGAATGGACTAGAGATTGGGAATTGAGGTCTATTTTAGTGGTTGCTGGGAAAGAATTCTTTGAAGAGGTGATATTTGATCAGAGACCAGAAGGAGGTGAGGTAGTGAGTTATGCAGATATCTTGTGGGAGGAGCTTTCTAAATGTAGAAAGCAAAGAGTGAAGCCCCCAGAGTGAAAACATGTATGGTTCAGTGACCACTAAGAACACCAGTGTGGTCTGAGCAAAGAGGGTGAGGGGAAGAGTAGGATGAGTCCAGAAGTCCCCCAGACCAGAGGATTTTGTAGGCTACAGTAAGTACTTATTTTGGATTTTACCCTGAGGGTCCTGGGAAGTCAAGGGAGAGTTTTGAACTGTACAAGCAAATCACCAAACAGAGAACTTTTTATGGGGCCAGACACTTGACCTCACCCAACTGCAAGGGAGGCTTGGTCCTAAACTTCTGGTGACAGAAAAGGAGCATGTTTAACACGACTTATCTTCTGGATTAATTAACAACTGCCCTACTGTGGCATAACAGATTACCCCCAAACCTAGTGGCTTAACACATGTTTATTATCTCATGGTTTCTGTGGGTCAGGTATCCAGGCATGGCTTAGATGCAGTCTCTGCTGTAGAGTCTCTAACAAGGCTACCATCACAGTGTTAACTGGGGCTGTAGTCTTATCTGAAGGCTCATCCTAGGAAAGATCTGCTTCCAAGATCACTCACATGGGTAGGTAGCAAAATTCAGTTATTTATAGGTCGTTGGAATGAGGCCTGAGTTCCTCATGACCTGTTGACTGGAGGCATCTCTTGGTTCCTTGTCATGTGTACCTCTCCATAGGGCATCTCACAACATGGCAGCAAACAAGCAAGAGGAGGAGACAGTGACAATGACAAAGAGAAAAAGAGAGAGCTAGTGAGATGAAATTCACAAATCACAGTTTTTGCAATCTAATCACAGAAGTGTCATCCCATCATTTTTGCCATATTCTATTAGATAGAAACAAGTTACTAGATCCAGCCCACACTTACCGGGGAGAGGATTACACAGGTCATGAATACTAGCAAGTGGGGGTCAGAAGTTGCCTACCATATCCTTTATCTGCAGGGGGCTCTGATTGGCCTACAGCACCTGCAGTGTGGTTCAGACCAAGCCCCAACCCAGGCTCAGCATGTGAATAGGAGCTAAGGACCTGGGACAGAGCGAGCTGGAGCAAGCCAAAGGAGAAGATAATATGTTCAAAAGATCTTACAGTATTCAGGAATATTAGCAGTCAGAAAAAAAGAAGCAAGTAACAACCAGAGCAAAGGGCTGGATTAATAACACTCTTCTGGGCACATTCTCATCACAAGTCTATGCAGAGCCCTGCTTACACTTTTATTTACTTACCTATATCATGTATTCATGTATTCATTCATGCATTCCTTTTTTATTTTTTAAATTATTTTTTATTCTTTTTGGCCACACCATGCGGTTTGCAGGATCTTAGTTCCATAACCAGGGATCAAACCCGGGCCCTGGCAGTGAAAGGGCCGAGTCCAAACCACTGGACCACCAGGGAATTCCCCATGCATTCCTTTTTTAAATAACAGATTTATTGTAATATAATTCACATACCACAAATTCATCCATTTAAAGTGTACAATTCCATGGTTTTAGTACATTACAGAGTTGTGTAACCATCACTACAATCTAAGTTTAGAACATTTTCATCACCCAAAAAAGAAATTCCATACCCATTATCAGTCAAGTTCCTTCTCCCCCCACCTCTAGCACTTGGCAACCAATAATTTACTTTCTGTCTCTGTTGATATGCCTATGCTAGATATCTCATTTAAATGGAATCATACAATATTTGTCCTTTTGTGTCTGGCTCAGCATGAATCAATACTTCATTTTGATGGCTAAATAATATTACATTGTATGGATAAGTCACATTTTAAAAATTCATTCAACAATTGACGGACATTTAGATTTAGACTGGCTATTATGAATAATGCTGTTATGAACATGTGTGTGCAAGTTGAGATTTTATATATATGTATGCACACATATATACATATAAATACATAAAAACATACCTATGAAAGGAAAATTGCTGGGCCATTGGGTATACTTTTTAACTGAGTAAAGCTTGACTGCTCTCCAAATGGCTGGCCCTGTTCTGTATTCCCACAGCAAAGCATGAGGATTTCAACAATATCTCAGCTTTGTCAACACTTGGTAACCTTTAGCTTTCTAATTTTTCTGGGCCAATGGGTGATATCACATAGATGTTTTAATTTGCATTAATCAATGAGTAGGAACATCTTCTTATATGTTTGCTTTTAGAGTCGCTTCTTTTATAAATGTCCTGGTCCTTTATCCTTTGCCCGTTTTCTATTAAGCTTCCTATCTTTTTTGTAATGCTTTTAAAATATTCTTGTAATGCTTTTAAAATATTAGTCTTTGTTGGTTTTAAATATTGCAAATATTTTCTCCCAGACTACCATCTGTCTTTTTTTTTTTTTTGGTGTGTTAGTTTCTGCTTTATAATAAAGTGAATCAGTTATAGATATACATAGGTCCCCATATCTCTTCCCTCTTGCATCTCCCTCCCTCCCACCCTCCCTATCCCACCCCTCTAGGTGGTCACAAAGCACCCAGCTGATCTCCCTGTGCTATGCGGCTGCTTCCCACTAGCTATCTATTTTACGTTTGGTAGTGTATATATGTCCATGCCAGTCCCTCACTTTGTCCCAGCTTACCCTTCCCCCTCCCCGTATCCTCAAGTCCATTCTCTAGTAGGTCTGTGTCTTTATTCCCGTCTTGCCCCTAGGTTCTTCATGACCATTTTTTTGTTTTTTAGATTCCATATATATGTGTTAGCATACGGCATTTGTCTTTCTCTTTCTGACTTCCTTCACTCTGTATGACAGACTCTAGGTCCATCCACCTCACAAGTAACTCAATTTCATTTCTTTTTATGGCTGAGTAACATTCCACGGTATATATGTGCCACATCTTCTTTATCCATTCATCCAATGACGGACACTTAGGTTGCTTCCATGTCCTGGCTATTGTAAATAGAGCTGCAATGAACATTTTGGTACATGACTCTTTTTGAATTATGGTTTTCTCAGGGTATATGGCCAGTAGTGGGATTGCTGGGTCGTATGGTAGCTCTATTTTTAATTTTTTAAGGAACCTCCATACTGTTCTCCACAGTGGCTGTATCAATTTACATTCCCACCAACAGTGCAAGAGGGTTCCCTTTTCTCCACACCCTCTCCAGCGTTTATTGTTTGTAGATTTTTTGATGATGGCCATTCTGACCGGTGTGAGGTGATATCTCATTGTAGTTTTGATTTGCATTTCTCTAATGATTAATGATGTTGAGCATCCTTTCATGTGTTTGTTGGCAGTCTGTATATCTTCTTTGGAGAAATGTCTATTTAGGTCTTCTGCCCATTTTTTCTTTTTTTCGAGAACCACGTAATACAGTGTTTATTTAGATGATCCAGAATATGACTATATTAATTTTTCATATCTTCATCAAAATGAAAACACAAGAGTTAAAAATTCTTACAGAGCTAATAGATGTCCGTGAATATAGCAGCTGGTACCACCTGCAAAATACTGTACTCGCCTCGTTGATCATTCATGCTCCAAACTAGTAGATTTTTGTGGGCTGTCTTGGAAACTAGAACCTTCATATAAAAAGATTTCTCTGAGGATGTGCCAAATCCAAAATAATTGACTTGCAAGTAGGCCTTAAAATACAACCTACTGATAATTTTTTACTGTCTAGATAGTTTTTGGATAGTCAGTAGGATCAAAAGATATTATAAAATAACTTTCTCAAATTGTCCTAAAATCTACAATGTCTCCTTGGCATCTGTCAAAAACCACATTTCCCCCCCCCCCCGCCCTTTCAGCATTTGGTTTCCAAAATGTAAGAATTCCCGCCTGATATTATACCCATCATTAGTATAAGTCAATTGTTCTTAACAAATGTGATAAAATGTGGTTCTTAGAAAAAAAATTAAAAGTGGGCATTATCTCAAGAAGTCAGAAACCTGCTGCACTAAACATTACTGTAATGAAGATGCAGTATCTATACCTTCTTTACATTATTAATATATACCACCAATGGACAAAAAGTTTCCACCCAAATTATCAAAAATTCACTATCAATGGGAATAGTAAAGTCTAATAGTAATAAATAAGACCAAAGTTTACAGAATATTGAGCAGAGTTCCCAGTGCTCAATATTTTATAATAATCTAAATGGGAAAATAATTTGAAAAAGAAAAGATACATGTATATATATATAATTGAATCACCTTGCTGTACGCCTAAAACCAACATAACATTGTTTTTTTTTTAACATCTTTATTGGAGTATAATTGCTTTACAATGGTGTGTTAGTTTCTGCTTTATAGCAAAGTGAATCAGTTATACATATACATATGCATATGGCTGAGTAATATTCCATGGTATATATGTGCCACATCTTCTTTATCCATTCATCTGTTGATGGACACTTAGGTTGCTTTCATGTCCTGGCTGTTGTAAATAGTTCTGCAGTGAACATTGGGGTGCATGTGTCTTCTTGAGTTATGGTTTTCTCTGGGTATATATATGCCCAGTAGTGGGATTTCTGGGTCACATGGTAGTTCTAGCTTGGCTCCATTTGCATTCACCTTGGTAATTTTCTTCAGTGCTAGGAAAATCATAACTTTCCTCAGAAAAAGAAAAGAAAGAAAGCCAAGTTTGGAAGACAAACCTGAGAAGAGGCTCAGCTGCTGAATTCAGTGTAACAACCCCTTTGGGGAAGAATTAGGTACACTGTGAAGAATATCCACTCCAGTGTGCCATTAGTTCCAAGGAAGGGCTCCTTGTAGAGTTGAAGGCTCAGTTCGTTTTCCAAGAACTTCCTCACTGTTCTTCATTCTAAAAGGTTTGTGGCAATTCCTTGCCCCATGAAGCAGCCAGGAACTTGTGTTTTAAACTGCTATAAATCAAGACCTTTGATGCTGTTTTGAGTAATCCAGTAGGAACAAGACTTTCTCAAATAGTTTAACTAAATGATGCTTATTGTTAATTTACCCTAGCATCCCATTAGCTGTCCACAGAGATTTTTATTATCCAACATAAATAGTGAGGATGAGGTGGGTCTTATTTGAAAGACATGGGGTTACGGTATATAATTACCTTCAGGCGGTTTCAAATAGAGTATTAGTATATATTTATGTTATACTTATTTTTGAATCCTCTAGTTAGCCATTATGACTAGTATCAACTGTATTTTACAGTGATCTTGTGTCATGTTTAAAATAATCATAAGGATGTATATATATTTTGCTCAAACATTTGATCTCCAGATGAAGCCCACCCTTGGTTTGAGCCAACTGTGGTTCATGATTGTGTGCGAGCAGAATACGATGAGATCTTTGTAGCCGGGCATAATCATCGACTTCCTACCCTTCTTCTCAGTTTCATGTCTGCCATACACACCAGCTCCCACTCCTAGACTTCTATTTTATTATATAAAATTTGTAATCGGTATACGATTCACTGATCCTAAAATATACCCTTTAGAAGAGTACACTTTAGTGGTTTTTCAGAGTGTTCAAAAGGCTGTGCAAACATCACCATCATGTAATTCTAGAACATTTTTGTCAGCTCCCCAGGAAACCCCTTACCCATTAGTAGTCATTCCCCATTCTCCTTCCCCGCAGATCCTGGCACCAGTAATCTATTTTCTGTCTCTATGGGTTTGCCTATTCTGGACAGTTCTTTCATTATAAATGGAATCTATTTTTATTGTGGTTAAATGCACATAATATAAAATTTCTATCTTAACCATTTTTAAATGTGCAGTTCATTAATGTCAAGTACATTCATATTGTTGCATAACCAATCTCTAGGACTGTTTAAATCTTGCAAAACCTAAGCTCTATACCCATAAATGACAATTTTCCATTTCCTCTTTTCTCTAACCTCTGGCTACCAGCCCACCATTCATTCTACTTTCTGTCTATATAAATTTGACTACTCTAGGTACCTCATGTAAGTGGAGTTATACAGTATATGCTATTTTGGGAACAGCTTATTTCACTTAGCATAATGCCTTCAAGCTTCATCCATTTTGTGTCATCAATTAGTACTTCACTCATTTTTATGGCCCAATAATATTCCATTTTATGGATATTCCATATTTTGTTTATCCATTCATCAATTGACTGACATTTGGGTTGTTTCCATGTTTTTGGCTCTTCTGAATAATGCTGTATGAGCATTCCTGTACAAGTTTTTGTATGGACATAGGTTTTCAATTCTCCTGGGCATATACCTAGGAGTTGAACTGCTGGGCCCTATAGTAACTCTATGTTTAACCTTTTGAGGAACTGCCAGACTGTTTTCCAATGTGGCTATATTGACATTCCCACCAGCAGGGCATGAAGGTTCCAATTTCTCCACATCCTTGACAATACTTCCTCACCCACCACCCACCCTCATACTTTCTGATCCAACCCAGGGCAGAGGGAGCCAGATGAGAGGGGACTATAGCTGTTCCCAGGGTATACCGACAAGAAGGCCAGAGTAATTGGATGAAAAGAATTTTTTAAACAAGGACTGTTTGTTTTCTATTTTTTTTAAAGCTCATTCTGAACCCTTAGTTTTTGACTGATTACCATCAGGTGATTGGACTGCTCGTGGTAGGCTGGGTGGAGACAGAGTCCACTCTGGGTTTGAATGCCAGTTCTATCTCTTGGGACTAGTTATTTAACTTCCCAGGGTCTGTTTCTCTCTTCTGTAAAAAGAGGTCAAATCGCACTTACATGAAATGTATGTGAAAGAATCTACACACATCTGGTGCAGAATAGGTACACAGTAAATCTCCATTTATTTGTTTTTTTACTGAATGTTAAAATCTTTTAAAAATTGAATGTTTACTAAAATTTCCTTTGATTTCAGCCCTTGGGTATTTCTTGTTGAGGTCTGCTGGTTTTTCATGACAGGTAACACAGAGAAAGTGGTGAATACTCGGGTGGCTTTTCTGGAGAGAAGAACATTTGGTTGATGTTTTAAAAAGGAGAGACATGAAACCCCTACACATTTCAGTATTTTTTAAGCTTCATGGCCTGAGATGAGCTGCACACCTTAAGCGGCTACAGTTGTCACGGTAAGTGGTGTTTTCTTTCCATAGCAATGGAAGCCACAAATAATTACACGAATGCTGAAAAAAAAAAACAAAAACCAGAGGGCAAAAGCTTGCCTCGCTCACAGTCTTTAAGTGAGGACGTTTTCTCCTATGAAGTCGTCTTAGGTTCTGCGCCAGAAGCCTGTGCTTTTGGTTTCAGCTGCCCCAGGATGGCTCAGGCAGTAGTAACTACTTCAGAACAGAGAGGAATAGAGTCCCAGGGCTCTTTACTTGGGGTGGGGAAGTCAGCTCTAGGGTCTTTACCAGCCACCTTAAAAAGATGGAAGAGGTCAGTGATGGCCCAACCCTCCTGAGGTCTCCCATAAAAAGAGAAATGAGCAAAAAGGCTGGAACTAGGGTGAGCAAAGGAGGTGCCTAGGGCACAAAATTTAAGGAGGCATTCAGTCTCAGGGTTGTGGAAGACTACATGGGCTGTTTGGAAATATGAAAGGTGGGATGCTGAGGCTGCTCGGAGGAGAAATTTATCTGACCTACCTAACATGAAATCACAAATTAAATTCACCCCTGCACCCTGCCCTGTCCTGTTCCTCTACCACACATGGGCTTGATGCTGTAAACCCCCATGGGATCTCTGGTCTCTGGAGTTGCAGGCGGTTGTGGTGGAGTGGAAGAGCATCAGAGTTGAGAAGCTTTGGGCAGGTGAACAATGTGGCACGGCTAGCACAGAGGTAGTACCACTGCAGGAGCCAGGAAGCTGGAAAGGAGGCCTTGGGCTAGATTGGGGAGGCAAAGACAAACTAACATCTATCAAGTCCAGTATTTGTCAAACAAAGGGAAGCCCCCCTCGCTCCGCAAGCCCCAGCCACTGGTTTGGGTGGCTAGAGAGGCCAGAGAAAACCAGGACAGCTAAAGAACCATTGTCATGGTCTAGCACCAAGGTCTACACTAGGGGTCCAGAGCTATGACCAAGATCCTCAGCTGAAACTGACTTGAATGCACTGGAATGGGAGGTGTCTTGTGCCCACTATATTATTTCCTTATCAAAGAACTTCCTGAAGAACTGCGTATAGTTTGGAAGGCAGCTTTTGCCAGAGACCCCTTTCTTTTCTTTCCTTTTTTTTTTGTAAAAAACAAACAAAGACAAACAAACAAATGAACAAAACTTGTTTACTTTTATTTTTGGCATCTTTATTTTTTAAAAAGAAAGGTTGATCTTAGGAAATTGGGATAGCGACTCGTCCTGCCATGTGAAGTCCAGGCCACCTGTGAACTCCCCCAAATCCCTGACCACTTGGCCATGCATGGGCATGCACACACCACGTACCCATATGAGAGTCCTCTTAGATTCCGATAAGAGGAAAAGATGGTGTCAGTGGCACAGAGCCGGAGACTCGCTGGTCACCTTGAACCAGAGTGTTCCCTGTTGCAGATGTCCCAGAAACATGCCCTTCTAGTCTTTCTTTTGTTATCAGTTTATTATAAAAGGATATAATTCAGGAACAGCCAGATGGAAGGGATACATAGGACAGGTATGTGGGAAGGGGGATCTCCTTGGTTAAGTTCATTTCTAAGTATTTTATTCTTTTTGATGCTGTTGTAAATGGAATTGTTTTCTGTTATGTCTTCTTAAATTGACTCTTTTATTATTATGAAATGTTACTCTTTATCTCTGGTAGTATTACTTGCTCTGCAGTCTACATTGTCTAATATGAATATAGCCACTCCATTTTTCTTATGACTAGAATTTGCATGGTATCTAGTTTTTCATCCTTTAACTTTAAACTTCTCTTCATCATTGTATCTAAATGTCTTTCCTGTAGAAAAGAGTAGAGGTCAGCCTCGATTTATTTCTCGTCTGACAATCCTTATCTTTTAATTGAGGTTTTTAGACTATTTTCATTTAATGTAATTATTGATATGCTTCTGTTTAAGTCTACCTTTCTATTTGTTGGGGATTTAGGAAGAGCTTTAGAAGCCCGTTCATCCTCTGTTTCAAAGCAACCATTTTGTAGGGGCAAAATACATGTGGGCATGATAAAGTGGGAGAAGCCCAGGCTTGCCGTCTGGGCACAGCCGAGCTCTAGCCCTCAGATTCTGCACTATCCTTCTCACGGGGTTCAATGGACCTCAGTGTCCTCAGTTAGAAAGTGATGGGCTGGGGCCAGGCCACCTAGGAGGCCAGCCTGGATACGCCAGCATCACCAAGGCAGGAGCCCCAGCAAGTTCCCTACTCACACCCACCCACATCATTGTGGGAGCCTTTTGGGAGCTTCACGAACACTCTGTAGGTTGGAGAACATAGGTAATATCAATGTTCTAAACTGATTCTTTAAGTTGGGAGTAGAGGAAGAAGAAAGCATGTCTGAGCTCTCTGAGAACATATTTTAACATCTTTTTTTTTTCTTTTTAGTTAATGATCTCCCAGAAGGAGAGATTATGTTTTTTCAGGGTTCCAATGTCAGAACATGTCTTTCCATAGTTTGTCACATCAAAATATTTAGTAAAAGTTATAGCAAAGTTATATGTATATAAAATAAGATATATATATAATATATATAATAAATATCATGTATATAGTGTAAATATCGTGTAAATATCACCTATATTTATGTATATAATAAGATTATATATATATCTTCTAACTGTTGTGGAGTGAGGACAGAAAAGTAGCCATTAAAATTGGGATGGTATTAGAGGAGGTGAGAATGGGATTGGGCCTTCCTCAATAGCCAGGAATGAGGGAAGCCAACAGCATCCCCGCCATGGGAATGATGTGACATGAACACTTTTAGAGGCCGCTCTGGCTGCTGGGGGGAGAACAGTTTGGAGGGGCCGAGAGTGTGGGTAGTGAGGACTCTAGTCAAGACTGCAGGTTAGAGCTGATGCCGTCGTGAACTTAAACAGGGCTAGGGATGGGGGAGGACAGTTCACACACCTTTTTCGCCTAAAGAGCATTTTTAGCACCAGAAAGTATGACTCTGTTTTTGGAATTTTTGCACGGTTGTTGCCTGGAGCAACAACCATGCCCTATGAGAGGGGCCTGGCATCTAGAAGCAGATCTTTTTTCAGGCACATACTCCTGGCTTAATGGAGAATGTAGTACATAACAAATAGTGGCCATCCACTTTCTATTTGATGGATAGAATGGAAAAGCATAAGGACATTAAGAGAAGATCCTTCCAGAATTCATTAATGGATTTTTAAAACTTCAAAATGAATTAAAATAGCACTTCTTAAATTCCTCTCATATGTTTATCATTGAATTTTCCGAAAAGTAAAATAGACCATAATTCATTAAGGTATACTACTATATATTCATATCATACGAGGAAAAATGGGGGACTTTTAATGGAATCTCAAATCACACACTGATCAGTGTATTTCAGACGTAGTAGAAATATTACCACAGCTCCACAAAATGGCCTCTGAATGAACTGGAGATGGACGAGTGTGTGGGTGTCCTTACAAGCCAGGAGTGACTTGATGTTGGTTTTGTGCAAGCGCGTTCTCTTTTCCCTTAAGTGATGTGAAAATGAGATACTTATCTCCTTTGGAGATGAAGCAAAGAACCAGCAGTTTGATGACCACACAGAGATAAAACCTTACATCACTTTTTTTTTGTCTTCCAGGGAATTTCTTTGGAGACGTCCATGGAATTTGGGGGCTTGCTATAGAGGCTACTCATGACTGTCCTTTCTTTGTAGAGGAGTGCTTACCTAATGTCCGATATCAGCTGGTCCCCTGTGAGAAAGACAAGAGATAAGGTGGTGCCTCCAAGCAAGACCAGTGGAAGTTCCTCAAATCCTGCATGCTGTGTCCAGGGGGGATGGAAGCCCTCCCTGGTTTGGTGAGTATTCTATTGTGAATACTGATGGTAATTACAGCCCCACTGACCAGGGCCTCCTTCCTCCTAGGCCCAGTGCCAGGCACTCTGCGTGCATCGTCCCATCAAATCCTCCCAACTCTATGAGGCAGGTATTATTTATTATTGGGCCTGTCATGGCTTCAGAGATGTTAATTATCTTCTCCAGGACCGGCCAGGATTTATACTCAAGCCCAAGGTCTTCCTGCTCTGCTACTGCTAATCTCTCTGTTTTGGGGGGCGAGTTATGCCTCGTTTCCAAGGAAGCCTGGCTGATGGTTATTAGGATTAATGCATTTAATAATCCCTCTGTTTTGAATGTTGTCTCTGACAACTCAGCACTAATTGCATAATTAAAGTTAATTAATGCTAATGATGTGCTCTACAAATGACAAGCATTACATACCTATATGCTCTCATTACCCCCTTGCATGCAGTCTGGCACTGAAATAATCCATTTATTTAAGGATAAAAAGAACATGAAAGTTGGTGAAGATGGGACCTGACTTTTCTGCCCCCCTTGCAACATTGTGCTTTGGCATTTGGGAAGTGTTACCTAAATGCCTGCCTCACTAAACATCTTTTTGCTCTATTGTTTCCTGGTTGTTGCAGATGTCATGCCATGCTGAAGCTTTTAAACTTAATAATTAGAGTTTGTAGTGCTTGAAAGGTGTAATACAGCTACAAATCAGAATGATCTACTTAAAATACACTTCGGGAGGACTCATGTTGTTTCAAAATCAGTCCCTCCTGAAACTGAGTTCAGGAGCTTCTTTCTAAACTCCATAAACGTTTAGGATTTTTATCTTTAATTTTAGCATGGAGAAAAGACTACTCCACAGAGCGGTGCATCCCACCTCCCTGCGTTTTAATGAGATATGATTGACAAATTAAAAATACATATTTAAGGTGTACCACGTGATGTTTTGATATGTGTATACATTGTGAAATGATTGAGTGATCCAGTTTTTTGTTTCTTTGTTTGTTTGTGGGCTTTTTTGCTTTTTTTTTTTTTTTTTGCTGCACCCTGCTTGGCTTGTGGGATCTTTGTTCCCTAACCAGGGATCGAACCCGGGCCTTGGCGGTGAAAGCACAGGGTCCTAACTACTGGCCTGCCAGGGAATTCCCTTCAGTGATCCAGTTTTGAAATCAGAAGGATTGCACCGGAGATAGAAAGTTCTGGAGAACTTTTTGTGGCATATCCTCCTTGTCTGAGGGGCAAGGGTTGTCACTATTATGAATTAAGTTTAATATTAGTGGTGTTAAATTCATACTTCCTTTGTTTATCGTGCACTGCATGCTGGATCTGAATTAAATTTGGGTACCCATCTCTCAACTCATTGAAGGTCCTTTTCACTTGTCACAAAATTGGCCAGCTTGAGAAAACATGTAGTGTTAAATCTTTCCTCAGGAAGCATTATTTGATTCTGGAAGGACTGACTGAGGGAGGTTGTGGAATTGTCTTCCCTAAAGAGTCTTTAGAAACAGACTTGAGACATCAGATCATGTAATGCAGGGCAACCGTGCAAAGCTCTGGTGGGTGTCTCTCCAGGGAAAGGCAGGAAACGAGGGCAGATGGGGAAGGGTGAAAGTAACTGCCTTGCCCTTTGGATGGCCATGCTTTTGGCAGGTGAAGTGCAACATTCTTTAGTTGCTCTCCCTTTGATCTCTCGAGGTTCCAGGCACAGCTCAGCCCACCCTGCAGAGCAGCGAGCAGCGAGAGGCGAGCAGTGAACGGCGAGTTGCGTCACCTGACAGGACTGAATATTCGACACTTCGGTATGGCCGAGATTTTGGTTCCTCTCCAGCTACAGCAGCCCTTTTGATTAGGAGAGATGTGGAACTAACCACATTGGAGCCCAGATTGGACCCGAAAGGGCTCCATCTTCTGGCTCCACACCCCTCATCCGGCGCTACTTGACGGGAATTCGGGGATCGAGGAAGGGCAGAGTGCCTGGCGCGGAAGGAGCTTTCCCAACCTCAGGTTGCGAAAAGGCTTCTGGAGCCCCAGCACCTAAGTCTGAGTGGAGGCGCTCTTGCCCCCGCTTTGCAGCCTGGGAGTCTCACTTCAGGACCTTCCGGACTTTCAGTGACGACCGGACCACGGAGGAGCTTCCAGGGCTCACTGTGCCCACCTCTTATGTAAACCCCTGGCCCTCAGCTCCCTGCTCACAGTGGAGACTTCGGACAGGGTGAGTGCGGTGGGCTGGAGCCTTGCAGGTGAGGGCCACTCTAACAGAATGGGCCTTGAGTGGCGGGAAGCCATTTTGCCCCGTGCTGTGTGAACCTCTTGGAGAGACGTTTCCCCTGGGCCTTTGTCTTCCTGAGCACCCCGGCAGGGAGGGCTGGTCGGGAGGCCCACGGCGTGCCTCGGTGTGAAGCCAGGCATTTTGAGGCCTCCATGTGGCAGCCATTACAGGTGTCATGGCAGGAGGCACTCTTTGACTCCTCTTCAGAAACTTCGAGAAAGTTCCCAGCATCAACCTAAACTTCAGAAACAGATTGAGGCAAGTGAGCAAGGAACAAAGCCAGAGGCTCTCCTGGGCAAGTGGACCCGGTGGGCCTCCATTAGCACAGTGGAGGGGGTATGGCAAGCAAGAGACCAGCCTGCTTTAGTAGACCAAGCAGTTGGTCTGCTGGGAGGCTTCGCACTTTCTGATTCTGAGGGCCGCTTTGCAAGGGTAGCTTTTCAAAGGATCCACTTGAGGGTTTTGTTTGTTTTTGTGAGTTTTTTAATATTAAAATTTTAAATATTGCGTCATTTCAGTGTTGTTTTAGAAATTGAAGTACAGTTAATGTATAATATTGCATTAGTTTCATGTTTACAGTGTAGTAATTCACTATTTTTGCAGATTATATTCCTTTATAGGTTATTGCAAGATAATGGGTATAATTTGTTGTCCTATACAGTACATCATTGTTGCTTATCTATTTTATACCTAGTAGTTTGCATCTGTTAATCCCATACCTCTAATTTGCCCCTCTACCCTCCTCTTTCCCCTTTGGTAACCTCTAGTTTGTTATTCTGGCTCTGTGAGTCTGTTTCTGTTCTTTAAATAAGTTCATTTGTATCATTTTTTAGATTCCACATGTAGGTGATATGATACTTGTCTTTGTCTAACTTACTTTGCTGAGTATGGTAACCTTGAGGTCCATCCATGTTGCTGCAAATGACATTATTTCATTCTTTTCAGTGGCTGAGTAATATTCCATTGTATATAGGTGCCACATCTTCTTTATTCATTCCTCTGTCGATGGACACTTAGTCTGCTTCCGTGTCTTGGCTATTGTAAGTAATGCTGCAGTGAACATTGGGGTGCAAGTATCATTTTATATTAGTGGATACTTTTGTTTTTCATTTTTCGAATGCACTGGCATTCGGATATGTGTGTGAGTGCATCAGGACTCAGAGCACAGAATACCTGGCTACACAAGAAAATCCCTTCTTGTAAAATGCAGTAAAACATACAAGCTGAAGCCACATCTATGTACTTAAAAAGCTGTAGTATATGTGACTGAAGCCTAAATAAATATAAACAAATGCCCCTATAGCAATAAGTAAATAGGACTCCCCAAAGTAAACAAAGTCAACAAAAACTAAGTAAACAACTCAGTCTGAGGAAAAGCTTTTATGGTTGGTAGAACAACTTATGTTAAAATGGCTTTATTATGTTTAAATTGATGTTTCTAAAACTGTTCTTTCTTTGAGGAATGTAGTCAAATTGGTTCAGAGAGGGAAGGAACTCTTGAAGTTTTGAATTCGTTTTCTGTAGAATGGCATGTTCTGGACCTCCTTGTGTGGGGAGAGCGGAGACTGTGGCTTTTAACTCTTCTGTGAATTTTAAAAATGGAGTTTTTACTTAATAATGGGACCAGATGAGCTCAATATATAGGTAGAGTCATTTAATTAATTATTTTCCTGATTTCACTTTGTTACTGGCAAACACTTACCGGCTTCGTTCTATAAATTCAAATTCTGCTTGTAAATAGTGACATCGTTTACAACTCTGAAAGTCAAACTACCATGAAGCCATGTGCTAGGGGTTTGAAAATGGGAATATCCAAAAAAATCGCCATGAAATGTGATCAGGTCATAAATATTTTAAAACAGGGATGCCTAGATACCCGCGCAGCCTGTGCTGATGTTGGCTGTGGAGGTGGCAGTGGCGAGGTTAGTGGCTAGCAAACTAGGGAAGTGTGATTAAAGGTACCAAGTGATTTGGAGGTTGTAAGCAAGTAGGAGAAGCTAGGATTTTTAAGATTTCAAGGAATTCTGCTCTTTCTCAGGTGGAAGCAAAACCCGAAAGAGAAGAGAATAGATAGATAGCTGAGGAATCTGGCAAGGCTGGGAGATAAAAAGAAAAGAAGAGAGAAAAAGTAGAGGGCAAGGTCTGTATAGTTTCCCTGCTGTTTTTCTGGGGCTTACTGAGCAGGAGATTGCTAACTTCTCTGACCCCAAACATGAATAAGGAATTTGAAAGCAAGAATAATTATCATTACACTCCTTAGACAAATTTTGCATCATGGTTTTTCAACCTATTTCTTTAAACAAAATGAAATAAGAGGATCAACTTTTCATATAATGACTAACCCCTCAAAAAAGGATGATTTTTCCTTTTTTAATTTAAAATGGCAGATGGGGAGCCCCAGAGCTGTAATTGCTTGATATCAAGGGAGCAGTGTGGGCAGGCAGGCCAGTGAATCATCCAGGGGTCTGGATGGGGCAACTGGGGTTACTTTATGCGTAATTGAATTAAAATGAAGATGTCCCTTTGCTTGTATAGCTCAGTAGCTTGAGGTGTTCCCTGCAGAGGACCTTGGCTGGTGGGTGAGGCCAGTGGGGGTGGTGTGATGACCCAAGGAGGGACAGTTGGCTTTTCTCATCGTGGCTGGTTATTTTACCACTAAATGATTCTCTTTTGGGTCCTTGCCTTGTGGATGTTGCTATTTCTATCAGGAAAATGCATTTTTAAACAGTGCCATGAACGATTTTCATGTACAGTATATCTTCATAGGATCTTAATGGAACAAACACCTGCTTTGATCCTACTTATTCTCCCTTATTTTGAAATTAGTTGCTTAACTCTGAATATCATGGCAGAGGGAATTCTCAGGCCGCAAGTCCATCCCAGACAATGGCAAGACCTCTTAGTAGGTCTTTTCTAACCCAGGGCTGCAGCTGTACAAAGGAGAAAATGTCATTTCCTGAGTAATCACACATTCCTCCTGCTTTATAAAGTAAAGCAGTTCTGCACTCAGATAGCCAGTTTATTTTAATTACTCTGGAAGGCATGAACAGTGATCACATTTAGAAATAAATACTGTCAACAGAAGTGCTTGCTCTAGAAAACAGTCCAGTTGTGTCTGAAGTACCTAGTTTTGTTTTGGTTTTCCATGAAATTTCAGGGAATAGTTGGAAAACATTTGACCCATGACTTTGAAAGTACTTGGGCCAGTGTGGCCAGGTGGGAGAGGCCTCTGGGCTTAGTGATGAGAAGGCCTGGGTACCGACCCTCTCATCAGTCAGTCAGTACACAGGGAGATACGTGCCTCTGAGCATGGGCCTGGCACTTGCAGGGAGAGGAGGGAACTGGACCCTTCCATCTGCCAAGAGCAGGCTGAGCTGGAAATAAGACCCAGAGTCGTCGAGGTTTCTGTGGACTCTTGGCATCTCTTGATGGCTCTGGTGTGGGAAAACTGAGACATGTCTACCTGCTCTACCCATAAAAACTGCTCTGTCTGTCATGCCGTGGTCACTTATGCTATGTCTGAATGTTGATAGCTGCAAGCTACGTGTGGCAAAGGTTCCCACTGGGTTTTCAAGATGATAATCCCGGAACATCAGTCTCTTGAAAGACAAGAGGCAAATAATTGTCAGGTTTTGTAATAGAGCACATAAACCTCCTTTGAAGTTGGCCTCCCTGTTTAGGCCCTGCAAAGAAACTTTACATTTTCCCTTGGTCCTTTATCAAGAGCTTAAGATCTCTGGCAGGCTTTTCCTAAACACCACATAAATATTAAACTGACTTACAAATATTGTTTATGAGAAACAGAATATTGTTCTTGTGGTTTGATATATATTTTTGGGTATGTGTCTTGACTTGAGTCTAGCTAATGTCCCACTCGGGAAGGATGCTTTGGAGGTTGATGAGTTTTTCGTCTGATTCTATTTCTAACTATTAAGTGCACTATTTAAGTAACAGGTTGTTCTTTAATTATACAGTGTGCATGACCACTAATAAATATGCCCCATATTTAAATATACAAGTGGTACCTTTGGGAGGGCAGAGAGCCAAGGGCAGTCAGCCTTTCATATGCTAATACCTGAGATCAAGGCATACTAGATAGTACTCAATCAAGCCATAATATTTAGCTTTGGAAATTAAAGCATAAATTCATGAATTTGATTAGCATTCTTCTCTCTGCATTATATATTTAACCATAATATATGCATGCACCAACGTTCCAAGATTTTTCCTTCCTGTTTTTATGTCTTGGCAATGTATGTTTTACTTCCTACAGTATTTGTTAAATTTGTGAAGGCTGTTGTTTTTCAGGACAAAACCAAGAGGTTTTGAACTCCCAGTGTGTCTTCTTGTTGCTTGTCCCCTTATTAATGTAAACCTTAGACTTTCCATGGAGCTGCCCCTCCTTTATGGTATCTGATGCTACTGAGAGAGACCTTATGGGTTCGTGGTATTAGGGCTTAGCACCATTTTACAGGTGCTCAGAGAGGCCAGGTGACTTGCCTAAGGACACACAGCTACTGCAGAACTGGGACTGGATTCTAAGCATTCTGACTTCAAGAATGTTGATTTCCACTTTTTTTCCTACTTTTTATTGAAGCATACTTGATTTACAATATTCTGTAAGTTTTGGGTGACAACAGAGTGATTCAACATTTTTATTGATTATACTCCATTTAATGTTATTATAAAGTATTGGCTATATTCCCTGTGCTGTACCTTGTAGCTTATTTATTTATTTACTTATTTATTTACTTATTTTCTGGGACAGGGCTCTATCAGTGGGGAAGTAGGAATGAGGTCTCCACCTCACGCCCCAAACTAAGATCAGATACCAAGTGGCTTAAATAGCTAGATGTGAAAAGCAAAACTTTTTTTAAAATCTTTATTGGAGTATAATTGCTTTACAATGGTGTGTTAGTTTCTGCTTTACAACAAAATGAATCAGTTATATATATACATATGTTCCCATATCTCTTCCCTCTTGCTTCTCCCTCCCTCCCACCCTCCCTATCCCACCCCTCCAGGCGGTCACAAAGCACCCAGCTGATCTCCCTGTGCTATGTGGCTGCTTCCCACTAGCTATCTACCTTACGTTTGGTAGTGTGTATATGTCCATGCCTCTCTCTCGCTTTGTCACAGCTTACCCTTCCCCCTCCCCATATCCTCAAGTCCATTCTCCAGTAGGTCTGTGTCTTTATTCCTGTCTTACCCCTAGGTTCTTCATGACATTTTTTTTTCTTAAATTCCATATATATGTGTTAGCATACGGTATTTATCTCTCTCTTTATGACTTACTTCACTCTGTATGACAGACTCTAGGCCTATCCACCTCATTACAAATAGCTCAATTTCATTTCTTTTTATGGTTGAGTAATATTCCATTGTATATATGTGCCAGGTCTTCTTTATCCATTCATCCAATGATGGACACTTAGGTTGTTTCCATGTCCGGGCTATTGTAAATAAAGCTGCAATGAACACTTTGGTACATGACTCTCTTTGAATTATGGTTTTCTCAGGGTATATGCCCAGTAGTGGGATTGCTCGGTCTTATGGTAGTTCTATTTGTAGTTTTTTAAGGAACCTCCATACTGTTCTCCACAGTGGCTGTATCAATTTATATTCCCACAAACAGTGCAACAGGGTTCCCTTTTCTCCAAACCCTCTCCAGCATTTATTGTTTCTAGATTTTTTGATGATGGCCATTCTGACTGGTGTGAGATGATATCTCATTGTAGTTTTGATTTGCATTTCTCTAATGATTAGTGATGTTGAGCATTCTTTCATGTGTTTGTTGGCAGTCTGTATATCTTCTTTGGAGAAATGTTTATTTAGGTCTTCTGCCCTTTTTTGGATTGGGTTGTTTGTTTTTTTGTTATTAAGCTGCATGAGCTGCTAATAAATTTTGGACATTAATCCTTTGTCAGTTGCTTCATTTGGAAATATTTTCTCCCATTCTGAGGGTTGTCTTTTGGTCTTGTTTATGGTTTCCTTTGCTGTGCAAAAGCTTTGAAGTTTCATTAGGTCCCATTTGTTTATTTTTGTTTTTATTTCCATTTCTCTAGGAGGTGGGTCATAAAGGATCTTGCTGTTATTTAGGTCATAGAGTGCTCTGCCTATGTTTTTCTCTAAGAGTTTGATAGTTTCTGGCCTTACATTTAGGTCTTTAATCCATTTTGAGCTTATTTTTGTGTATGGTGTTAGGGAGTGTTCTAATCTCATACTTTTACATGTACCTGTCCCATTTTCCCAGCACCACTTATTGAAGAGGCTGTCCTTTCTCCACTGTATATTCCTGCCTACTTTATCAAAGATAAGGTGACCATATGTGTGTGGGTATATCTCTGGGCTTTCTATCCTGTTCCATTGATCTATCTTTCTGTTTTTGTGCCAGTACCATACTGTCTTGATTACTGTAGCTTTGTAGTATAGTCTGAAGTCAGGGAACCTGATTCCTCCAGTTCAGTTTTTTGTTCTCAAGATTGCTTTGGCTATTCGGGGTCTTTTGTGTTTCCATACAAATTGTGAAATTTTTGTTCTAGTTCTGTGAAAAATGCCAGTGGTAGTTTGATAGGGATTGCATTGAATCTGTAGATTGCTTTGGGTAGTAGAATCATTTTCACAATGTTGATTCTTCCAATCCAAGAACATGGTATATCTCTCCATCTATTTGTATCATCTTTAATTTCTTTCATCACTGTCTTATAATTTTCTGCATACAGGTCTTTTGTCTCCTTAGGTAGGCTTATTCCTAGATATTTTATTCTTTTTGTTGCAGTGGTAAATGGGAGTGTTTTCTTGATTTCACTTTCAGATCTTTCATCATTAGTGTATAGGAATGCCAGAGATTTCTGTGCATTAATTTTGTATCCTGCTACTTTACCAAATTCGTTGATTAGCTGTAGTAGTTTTCTGGTAGCATCTTTAGGATTCTCTATGTATAGTATCATGTCATCTGCAAACAGTGACAGCTTTACTTCCTCTTTTCCAATTTGGATTCCTTTTATTTCCTTTTCTTCTCTGATTGCTGTGGCTAAAACTTCCAAAACTATGTTGAATAAGAGTGGTGATAGTGGGCAACCTTGTCTTGTTCCTGATCTTAGTGCAAATGCTTTCAGTTTTTCACTGTTGAGGACGATGTTGGCTGTGGGTTTGTCATATATGGCCTTTATTATGTTGAGGAAAGTTCCCTCTGTGCCTACTTTCTGCAGAGTTTTTATCATAAATGGGTGTTGAATTTTGTCAAAAGCTTTCTCTGCATCTATTGAGATGATCATATGGTTTTTCTCCTTCAATTTGTTAATATGGTGTATCACGTTGATTGATTTGCATCTATTGAAGAATGCTTGCATTCCTGGAATAAACCCCACTTGATCATGGTGTATGATCTGTTTAATGTGCTGTTGGATTCTGTTTGCTAGTATTTTGTTGAGGATTTTTGCATCTATGTTCATCAGTGATATTGGCCTGTAGTTTTCTTCCTTTGTGACATCCTTGTCTGGTTTTGGTATCAGGGTGATGGTGGCCTCGTAGAACGAGTTTGGGAGTGTTCCTCCCTCTGCTATATTTTGGAAGAGTTTGAGAAGGATAGGTGTTAGCTCTTCTCTAAATGTTTGATAGAATTTGCCTGTGAAGCCATCTGGTCCTGGGCTTTTGTTTGTTGGAAGACTTTTAATCACAGTTTCAATTTCAGTGCTTGTGATTGCTCTGTTCATATTTTCTATTTCTTCCTGGTTCCGTCTTGGCAGGTTGTGCATTTCTAAGAATTTGTCCATTTCTTCTAGGTTGTCCATTTTATTGGCATAGAGTTGCTTGTAGTAATCTCTCATGATCCTGTGTATTTCTGCAGTGTCAGTTGTTACTTCTCCTTTTTCATTTCTAATTCTATTGATTTGTGTCTTCTCCCTTTTTTTCTTGATGAGTCTGGCTAATGGTTTATCAATTTTGTTTATCTTCTCAAAGAACCAGCTTTTAGTTTTATTGATCATTGCTATCATTTCCTTCATTTCTTTTTCCTTTATTTCCGATCTGATTTTTATGATTTCTTTTCTTCTGCTAACTTTGGGGTTTTTTTGTTCTTGTTTCTCTAATTGCTTTAGATGCAAGGTTAGGTTGTTTATTGGAGATGTTTCCTGTTTCTTAAGGTAGGATTGTATTGCTATAAACTTCCCTCTTAGAACTGCTTTTGCTGCATCCCATAGATTTTGGGTCGTCATGTCTCCATTGTCATTTGTTTCTAGGTATTTTTTGATTTCCTCAGTGATCACTTCGTTATTAAGTAGTGTATTGTTTAGCCTCCATGTGTTTGTATTTTTTACAGATCTTTTCCTGTAATTGATATCTAGTCTCATAGCGTTGTGGTCGGAAAAGATACTTGATACAATTTCAATTTTCTGAAATTTACCAAGGCTTGATTTGTGACCCGAGATATGATCTATCCTGGAGAATGTTGCATGAGCACTTGAGAAAAATGTGTATTCTGTTGTTTTTGGATGGAATGTGCTGTAATTATCATTTAAGTCCATCTTGTTTAATGTATCATTTAAAGCTTGTGTTTCCTTATTTATTTTCATTTTGGATGATCTGTCCATTGGTGATAGTGGGGTGTTAAAGTCCCCTACTATGAATGTGTTACTGTCGATTTCCCCTTTTATGGCGGTTAGTATTTGCCTTTTGTATTGAGGTGCTCCTATGTTGGGTGCATAAATATTTACAATTGTTATATCTTCTTCTTGGATCGATCCCTTGATCATTATGTAGTGTCCTTCTTTGTCTCTTCTAATAGTCTTTATTTTAAAGTCTATTTTGTCTGATAGGAGAATTGCTACTCCAGCTTTCTTTTGGTTTCCATTTGCATGAAATATCTTTTTCCATCCCCTTACTTTCAGTCTGTATGTGTCTCTAGGTCTGAAGTGGGTCTCTTGTAGACAGCAAATATATGGGTCTTGTTTTTGTATCCATTCAACCAATCTGTGTCTTTTGGTGGGAGCATTTAGTCCATTCACATTTAAAGTAATTATCGATATGTATGTTCCTATTCCCATTTTCTTAATTGTTTTGGGTTCGTTATTGTAGGTCTTTTCCTTCTCTTGTGTTTCTTGCCTAGAGAAGTTCCTTTAGCAGTTGTTGTAGAGCTGGTTTGGTGGTACTGAACTCTTTCAGCTTTTGCTTGTCTGTAAGGATTTTAATTTCTCCATCAAATCTGAATGAGATCCTTGCTGGGTAGAGTAATCTTGGTTGCAGGTTTTTCTCCTTCAACACTTTAAATATGTCCTGCCAGTCCCTTCTGGCTTGCAGAGTTTCTGCTGAAAGATCAGCTGTTAACCTTATGGGGATTCCCTTGTGTATTATTTGTTGTTTTTCCCTTGCTGCTTTTAATATGTTTTCTTTGTATTTAATTTTTGGCAGTTTGATTAGTATGTGTCTTGGCGTGTTTCTCCTTGGATTTATCCTGTATGGGACTCTCTGTGCTTCCTGAACTTGATTAACTATTTCCTTTCCCATATTAGGGAAGTTTTCAACTATAATCTGTTCAAATATTTTCTCAGTCCCTTTCTTTTTCTCTTCTTCTTCTGGAACCCCTATAATTCGAATGTTGGCGCATTTAATGTTGTCCCAGAGGTCTCTGAGACTGTCCTCAGTTCTTTTCATTCTTTTTTCTTTATTCTGCTCTGCATTAGTTATTTCCACTATTTTATCTTCCAGGTCACTTATCCATTCTTCTGCCCCTGTTATTGTGCTATTGATCCCATCTAGAGTATTTTTCATTTCATTTATTGTTCATCATTGTTTGTTTCATCTTTAGTTCTTTTAGGTCCTTGTTAAATGTTTCTTGTATTTTCTCTGTTCTACTTCCAAGATTTTGGATCATCTTTACTCTCATTACTCTTAATTCTTTTTCAGGTAGACTGCCTATTTCCTCTTCATTTGTTAGGTCTGGTGGATTTTTATCTTGCTCCTTCATCTGCTGTGTGTTTTTCTGTCTTCTCATTTTGCTTATCTTACTGTGTTTGGGGTCTCCTTTTTGCAGGCTGCAGGTTCGTAGTTCCCGTTGTTTTTGGTGTCTGTCCCCAGTGGCTAAGGTTGGTTCAGTGGGTTGTGTAGGCTTCCTGGTGGAGGGTACTAGTGCCTGTGTTCTGGTGGATGAGGCTGGATCTTGTCTTTCTGGTGGGCAGGTCCACGTCTGGTGGTGTGTTTTGGGGTGTCTGTGGACTTATTATGATTTTGGGCAGCCTCTCTGCTAATGGGTGCTCCTGACTGGCTAGTTGTTTGGCATAGGATGTCCAACACTGTAGCTTGCTGGTCGTTGAGTGAAGCTGGGTGTTGGTGTTGAGATGGAGATCTCTGGGAGATTTTTGCCGTGTGATACTATGTGGAGCTGGGAGGTCTCTTGTGGACCAGTGTCCTGAAGTTGGCTCTCCCACCTCAGAGGCACAGCACTGACTCCTGGCTGCAGCATCAAGAGCCTTTCATCCACACAGCTCCGTAATTTGGGATGATTCGTTGTCTACTCATGTATTCCACAGATTCAGGGTGCATCAAGTTGATTGTGGAGCTTTAATCCGCTGCTCCTGAGGTTGCTGGGAGAGATTTCCCTTTCTCTTCTTTGTTCGAACAGCTCCCGGGGTTCAGCTTGGAATTTGGCCCCGCCTCTGCGTGTAGGTCGCCGGAGGGCGTCTGTTTTTCGCTCAGACAGGACGGGGTTAAAGGAGCCGCTGATTCGGGGGCTCTGGCTCACTCAGGCCGGGGGGGAGGGAGGCGTGCGGAGTGCGGGGCGGGCCTGCGGCGGCAGACGACGCTATGATGTTGCACCAGCCTGAGGCGCGGTGCGTTCTCCCTGGGGGAGTTGTCCCTGGATCCCGGGACCCTGGCAGTGGCGGGCTGCACAGGCTCCCCAGAATGGGGGTGTGGACAGTGACCTGTGTTCGCCCACAGGCTTCTTGGTGGCGGCAGCAGCAGACTTAGCGTCTCCTGCCCGTCTCTGGGGTCCGCGCTTTTAGCCGCGGCTTGCGCCCGTCTCTGGAGCTCCTTTAAGCGGCGCTCTTAATCCCCTCTCCTCGCGCACCAGGAAACAAAGAGGGAAGAAAAAGTCTCTTGCCTCTTCGGCAGGTCCAGACTTTTCCCTGGACTCCCTCCCGGCCAGCTGTGGCGCACTAACACCCTTCAGGCTGTGTTCACGCCGCCAACCCCAGTCCTCTCCCTGCGCTCCGACCGAAGCCCGAGCCTCAGCTCCCATGCCCGCCCACCCCGGCGGGTGAGCAGACAAGCCGCTCGGCCTGGTGAGTGCTGGTCGGCACCGACCCTCCCTGCGGGAATCTCTCCCCGCTTTGCCCTCCGCACCCCTGTTGCTGCGCTCTCCTCCGCGGCTCCGTGGGTTCCCCCCTCCGCCACCCGCAGTCTCCGCCCGCGAAGGGGCTTCTAGTGTGTGGAACCTTTCCTCCTCCACGGCTCCTTCCCAGTGGTGCAGGTTCCGTCCCTATCCTTTTGTCTCTGTTTATTGTTTTTTCTTTTGCCCTACCCAGGTACGTTGGGTGCTTCTTACCTTTTGGGAGGTCTGAGGTCTTCTGCCAGCGTTCAGTAGGTGTTCTGTAGGAGTTGTTCCCTGTGTAGATGTATTTCTGGTGTATCTGTGGGGAGGAAGGTGATCTCCGCATCTTACTCTTCCCCCATCTTCACGGAAGCCGCTTATTTATTTTATACATAGTAGTTTGTACCTCTTAATTCCCTACCCCTTTTTTGCCCCTCCCCCCTTCCCTCTCCCCACTGCTAGCTACTAGTTTGTTCCCTGTACTTGTGAGTCTGTTTCTGTATTGTTATCTTCACTAGTTTGTTGTGTTTTTTTAGATTCCACATGTAAGTGATATCATACAGTATTTGTCTTTCTCTGTCTAACTTATGTCCCTAAGCATAATACCCTCCATGTGCAGGAGTGAGCAAGCGTGTGTGCACACTCTTCATGAGTGGAGTCTAGGTTTCCTACAGCCCACTTGTAAGTGCCACTGGTTTTCATACTAGCTAAGAGGTCTTTGAACTGCTCACTCACCGGGGGGCATCTCTGAGCCCATGGTATGCCCCTCTTCTCCTGTGTCCCCTTGTAGGGGAGTGGGTCCTGACCTGCTCGCTTCTCTTCCCTTCCTACCTGACTTTGTGTGGATATTTGTAGCCTTAGTTGTAGAAGGGTCTTTCTGCCAGTCTCCTGTTTGTTTTCAGTGAGGATTGCTTTTCATGTAGATGTAACTTTGATGTGTTTGTGAAGGGAGGTGAGCTCCAATCCACATCCTCCTACTCCACCATCTTCCTCCTGTCTGATTTCCACTAGTTTTGCAACCTTGTTAAGCCACTTGAGTAATAATTTTTAAAGTGTGGATTAAAGCAAGTTTTTTTTTTTTTTTGGCTTGCTATACTCTAACTTCAGGTCTCCCATTTGGGGGAATGAACTTGTAAGTCAGTTGCTTCTTCATTGAAAGCAGTAAATATATCACTTAGTCTAGGCATAAGTTGTGAAAGCTTCACTGTGCTTCCCAGGCTGGGTCAAGACCACTTTGAAGCATTCCTGGGTACCATGCAGACAGAACTTAGTCAAGGCTGTTTATTCTTTGCCTTCTCTAGTATCGGCTCTGTTTGCTGATCTTCTCAGGAAACCCAGGGGCGAGCTCTGCTGTATAGCATGGACCACACAGCGCTTTGAAATGAGGAAGCTTTAAAGTCACAGGCAAGAGTTTGACTGGGAAGTTGAAGGGTCTGTCTGCAGGAAAGGATTGTACTTTGAGGTGAAATTCACAAACAAAGTCAATCAACATGAAGAATCTGGAAACTCTCAGTGCGAGCTGTTTCATTTTTCTGTGCATTCCACAGGAAACAAGTGGGAACCTCTTGTGTAAAGTTCCAGCATATGTGATCACAGAAGGTATTTGAACTGTACTGCGCAGGGAGGATACTGCAGCTGTCAGCGAGGGCATTTGCAGAGCTTCCCTTTAACGTGACTGTGTCTTAACCATCAATTCGGAGAAAAGGAATTGTGCGAGAGTGGAACTGGGAAGAGGGTGTTTGGCGTGGGCGCAGCCAAGAGTCAGCAACAATGAGGGAGATCATTTTAAGTGAGGAGGTCCACAGTTTTTCATTCAGGAAATGGAAGGTTTCTTTGGCCCCTCTTTCTAATTCGAGAACTGTGTAGCTAATAAATTGAGAACATTTTTAGTAAAGTGGTATATATATTTTTTAATCTTTTATGTGATATTGGCACATAATTCATATATAGATCTTAAATTATTTTTGTTTTATATGGGTTTTCATTATTGAATATGGCCCCTTTTAAAGAAAATGCTCAACAGCTTCTGGGAGACAATTTCCCTGCTTTATTGGGTAAGGCAGCCTAGGGTACACAGAAGAATGGAACAGATTTCAGGAAAACTGGGGAATAACCTTAAGGTAAGGGGGTTAAGATAACTTAGGAGAAACCACTTCAATTTGAAAGGGCTTATTTGTTAGTTGAAAAATAGGGATCAGTTAGACTTGCCCGAGAACAAACTGTATTTACAGAATTTTCAGAGCTACATTAAAAAGACTGGAAAGAAATCATCTGAAACGGCAGTATGTGCCTCTGAGTGGTAGAATTGTTTGCGTTGAGTCTCCATTCTGTTTTGTAAATTTAACACTCTCAAAAGGAAGAAAACAAAAATCAATTTCTTTAAAAAAAAATGAAATCGCAAAAGAAACCAGAAACCTGGCTCTTTCCCAGCGTTCTAATAAGAAATGATTATAGAGTTCTACAAAACTGTCGAAGGGCCTTCACGGTGCTGAAAGGTTTTTGATCTCTTTAGCAAGTATTGTAGGGAATGGCTTTGCTGGAGCTCCCAGCTCCCTCAGCCCCTTTCCTCTGCGGAGGTCGGGCCCCAGGACCTTGATCTTGAGTGGTGAGTGCCCAGCATGCAGCCAGGAGCACTACAAGTAGGCACTCCCTCATGGAGCACCTTTTGCGTCTGAGGCTGACAATTGTCCAGCCTCTTATTGGGTAAGCCCTCGGCCTGTGGGCTGCCAGCTGCCTGAGTGTTACCAAAAGGAGATGGTTCATTCATTCTTTCACTGTGGATTGTCAGTTGAATAAAGCGGCCCACCACAGCCTGGGGGACAAAAGCTCTCCATTAGGATTACACTGCCAGGTTGGAGAATGGCTCTTTCAGCGCTGCAAGGCCTCAAATAGGGGCTGTACTCAGCAGACCACCTTTATGCAAATCCCTCTTCTTTGTCCAAAGGCCCCCGTGACAGAGGCCAGCTAAGCCTTTCTGGGCAGATAGGCTTTGTGCAGGGCTGGGAGGGAGATCGCCCAGGTTAGGTGTTTCCAGGAAGAAAAGCAGATAGAACTGGTTTTGTAAAATGCTAGTACTAATAAATTGAATGTGTCTGTTGTTTCCAGTTCTCTCCTGGTTTCTTTCCTGATCCTGGACTTCCTCATAATTTTCCGGGGTGGAGAAGCTGCTTGGTCTGTGCTCCTCGCTTGCTTGGGCTCTCTTCTCTCTCCTGGCTGCCGCTCACTCCCTCTGTCCTTCTCATTGAATATTTCCAAGGTCTTATATTCCCCTCCTCAGGTCAGTCCCTTGGGGCACTATAGTGATGAGTCGAATTTCAAATATTCTTTGTGTGCGTCTTATAGAATAGACTAGAAGAGATCGCCAAGTCATGTGTCCAACTGTTGCTCTTATCTATTGGTCGAATCGATAATTCTTATCAAACAGAGGGTGGGTTTTCCTGCATGTTTCATTGATGCCTAAACAAGCAAGAGAACCCACAGCTGGTGAATTTTCTCTCCAGACTCTTCTATAACCCAGTTTCCCTCTAGTAAAGGACACCTTTGGCCTTGTGACCTTCAGCCTCTTGAGCCCCCGCTGCCCCCAGGCCCATAACGGCAGTATCACATCTGCCTTGTAACCCATTCTTTGTCTCTTCTCATTTTTGTCTGCCTCCTTTATGCCATGTCTGAAATCTGTCCTCTCTTGCAACTTTCTTCTGTTCCTTCAGTAGACCTGCTAAACTCACGGCTTTCTTCAGCCTGTCTGCTTCAGCCCGTGGTATCATCTCTCTTAAAGTTGCTTTGATCATATTAGTCCCTTCTCAGAAATTTGCTGTAGTGCCCAACTAGCTTACAAATTAAATTAAAATGTTAACATCTTCAGTTAGAGAACCCAGCCTGCCTGACCACATCAGTTTCCCCATTTGATTCTTTTACTTTTCAGTATTCCACCTTCTCAATTTTTTATTTTCATTTATTTTTGGCTGCGTTGGGTCTTTGTTGCTGCGTGCGGGCTTTCTCTAGTTGCGGCGAGCGGGGGCTACTCTTCGTTGCGGTGCACGGGCTTCTCATTGCGGTGGCTTCTCTTGTTGCGGAGCACGGGCTCTAGGTGCACAGGTTTCAGTAGTTGTGGCACACGGGCTTCAGTAGCTGTGGCTCACGGGCTCCAGAGCGCAGGTTCAGTAGTTGTGGCGCATGGGCTTAGTTGCTCCGCGGCATGTGGGATCCTCCTGGACCAGGGCTTGAACCCACGTCCCCTGCATTGGCAGGAGGATTCTTAACCACTGCATCACCAGGGAAGTCCCCCCTTCTCAATTTTTAAAGAATTATTTTGACAGTTATGTAGGTCTTTGAAATAATTATTGTTTCTCTGTAGGTCTTCTAGCTTTTTTTTTTTTTTTTTTTTTTTTTTTGCGGTACGCAGGCCTCTCACTGTTGTGGCCTCTCCTGTTGTGGAGCACAGGTTCCCGACGCGCAGGCTCAGCAGCCATGGCTCACAGGCCCAGCCGCTCCACGTGGGATCTTCCCGGACCGGGGCACGAACCCGTGTTCCCTGCATTGGCAGGTGGGCTCTCAACCACTGCGCCACCAGGGAAGCCCAGTCTTCTAGCTTTAAGTGCTAACAACAGCAACAAAAACAAGCTGGCACAGTGCCTCGCACATAGTCGATAACTATTTGGGACATGAACAAATAACTAAATCCATGGAAGCACTTGAAATTGCTGAAGACACCTCAATTTGTCCAGAAACCAGAAGCATAGGACTCAATGTCCTGAAAACAGAATTCTTGCTTCCTTGGTAACTTCCTATGGAGTCAAGTAGAGTGAAGCTTAATAAATATGGACCAAGAGTGGCCTAAAATACTCCAGTGTAATATGTAATACTTTCAGTTTCTTGACTCAAATTCAGTATTTCTGTGAGTTTGTATATGTGACTCTTCCTGTTTAGAAAGTTCTGCTATGAAGAGTTCCTGTATAATTTTCTTCAGTTTGTTTCAATAGTTGATTCTCAGATTTTAATCTGAAAATGGACTGAAAACAGAGAAAACTTACCTATTAGATTCCTTTTTTTTTTTGGCTGCACCACATGGCATGCAGGGTTTTAGTTCCTCGACCAGGGATCGAACCCATGCCCCGTGCAGTGGAAGTGCAGAGTCGTAACCACTGGACGGCCAGGGAAGTCCCCAGATTCTTAATTAAATGATTCACTAAGATCTCTTTCAGTGGTTCACTTAAAATACACCTTTATGTAACGAGAGATGGCTATCTACATATTGTCATCTCTCCTACATTTTTTCCTACATCTTTTTCTATACCTTAGATTATTCTTTTCCTGAATCTTAGGGTCTCTGGAGAAAGAGAAAACTCTTGTCACAGTCCTCAAAGAGCTGAATGCAATTTGTTCTTCACAGTTTTGCAGGCTAGGTTCAGACAGCCATGTATTGTAGGGAGGAACTAATCTTTTTCCCTGCACTGAGGGGAGAAACTGACAACATGTGACTTTCATACAGGGCCAGATAGGGCAGGTGCCATCAGGACTACAGGAGAGGGGATCAGAAAGTGCTTCTTGGAGAAGGTGCTTTGGAGAATGTGCCTTGAAGGATAGATATGGCTTCAATTAGTAAAGATATGGAGAAGGGCCTTCTAGGCAGGGAGACTGTCCTGAGTGAAGCCTGGGTGGGTGGATGGAAGAGTGTGTGTGACTGGGTGATGGTGCATACTTCCTGGAATTCAGAAGACGTAAGCTATGGTGTGGCTGAAGAGGTGAATTGGGTCATATTGTAGAGGGCCTTGGGTGACAAGCTGAGACAGTTTGACTATGAGGGATGTTTAAAAGCTGCAAAGAGAACACATGTAACCATGATATGATATGCACATTCGCATGTTCAACAAACATATGGAACCCCTTGTGTTCTCCCTTTAGTAATGTGATCTTATCTGCAATGAGGTGAGATAGAATCAGCCTAGTAAAGGAAGCCAAACCCAAACCTACCTAACTAGGTGGGCTCCAGGATCCACATTACTGCTCTTGCTTGCTTCACAGGGGTTTCAAATGACAAATTTTGTCAGAGGCTCTTCCTCTAGGTCAGAGCTGTGCCAAGCCAATAGTTCTGGATGCCAGTCGCCAGTGGAGTAAGCATTGGGTGTGAATGCCACCACAGGCACCCAGTCGGCTTCTTGCAGATGCCCTTTGGCCAATGTGAACTGAGGTCACATGTTGAGAAGCGGCCCCAGTTCCCTTCAGTGGATGCTTCTTGAGCTGCCACTCTGTGCCAGGTGCTGGGGACAAGCAGTCACGAGACCAGATTCTGGCCTTGTGCTCACACTCCAGTGACAAAGGCTTGAACAGTGATCAGACATCCTAGAAAGTAGCAAGTGCCCTGAAAGAGAAGTAGACACTGAGCTCTAGAGGGCTGAGGGAGGAGGAATCTGGGGAGAGCATGTGCATGATTCTGGAAAATCTTGAGAAAAATGGTATCTTTTTGGACACATTCATATATCCAGATCCCCAGATCCCTTCAGGCTTCATAGATGCTGTGGAGTATGTTTGGCAAACATCAGAAACAGATTTTTATTTGGAGACCATGCTATTTGGCTTCAGCATTAGTACCATCCAGATAGTACAAGGATTATGTGTTTCTCAGAGAAGGTGGAGACACTCCCTGTTTAATGCAAAGAAAATCCATAACACTTGGTGGAAGAAATTTGTGAACATCAACATCACTTTCATATCTAAAAACCACATAAAGGATTCAAGTAAACTTTTTTTCTAATTACACATAAAAGAGAGTTTGTATAGTGGCAGATCTTAACATCATCTCTAGGCTTGTATCAAGGTGACTGGACAAGTTAGCATGAGAAAGCTTAGTGCCTTCGGTCAAGTAGGCTGCCATTGTGATTGATGGGGAGCTGAAATTAGGGAGAGACTAAAGAAATTTGACTTCATGGAGAAGCTGGCGGCAGTTTAAGAGCATTCTTGGGTGAGGAGCAATCCCAGTTTCTCCAGTCCATAGCATTGCTATGAGAATCATAGCACTGTGTGCCAAAGTCAGTTCTAACCTGGGAAGTCTTGGTAGTTGAAAACAGGTTCTCTTATCTTTATTTGAAATGTACAGTTACATGATTGTTGACTTCCCTTGTGTGGCTAGAAAGGCTATTTTTGATCTAGAAACATCTCTTTCTTCAAAGGTGAACTGAATAGACTATCCAGTGTCCACAGACGGCACTCACCAGTTTCTTCAATTCTCGTTCTTGGGTAAGAAAATGCTTTTCACCTTTTAGATTTTTGCTTTATACTTACTTTTTATATTGTACTGTGCGTTTGTAATCTAATGGAAGTAAGAGTCCTCTGTGTTTTGAAACTGATTGTCAAGTTGTAAGTGATTGGGGGTAAATCTAAGTAATGAACTGCATTTTAAAATAACACCTGAATTAGTCAATAATTCAATAATTCATACAATCAAGATGTACTCAGTTAAAGCACAGGTCAAGATGTAACATCATTCAACTCGTCACAATCAACTCTTAACACTGGTGAATTGAATACATGTGAAATTGTGTAGCAAATATTATTTGTGTAAACAAATAATAAAAATATCTGTTTAGAGATGTCATTGATTTTTACCAGCTACAGATTTAAAATGCAAACCATATCTTATTCTACTTAGACACTCTAAAGGTAGCACTCTACCCATTTCCCTTAGAGAATTATAAAATCAAATGCAGGAAAGAAAAGATGTCTTGGTTTTGGTAAATTGGAGATTTTAGATCAATGATGTGTGTGTGTGTGTGTGTGTGTGTGTGTGTGTATGTATACATGCATGTAAACTCAATTGTAGAACAAATGAAAAGAGAACTGAACTTGAATGCAAATTTTTTGCATCTAATATTATATTTATATAGGTGTGTATATGATGATATATTCCCATAAATGAAAAATCAACCTGAAGTCAGGGAGCCTGATTCTGCCAGCTCCACTTTTCATTCTCAAGACTGCTTTGGCTCTTCGGGATCTTTTGTGTTTCCATACAAATTGTGAAATTTTTTGTTCTACTTCTGTGAAAAATGCCAGTGGTAGTTTGATAGGGATTGCATTGAATCTGTAGATTGCTTTGGGTAATAGAGTCATTTTCACAATGTTGATTCTTCCAATCCAAGAACATGGTATGTCTCTCCATCTATTTGTATCATCTTTAATTTTTTTCTTCAGTGTCTTATAATTTTCTGCATACAGGTCTTTTGTCTCCTTAGGTAGGTTTATTCCAAGATATTTTATTCTTTTTGTTGCAGTGGTAAATGGGAGTGTTTTCTTAATTTCACTTTCAGATTTTTCATCACTAGTGTATAGGAATGCCAGAGATTTCTGTGCATTAATTTTGTATCCTGCTCCTTTGCCAAATTCATTGACTGGCTCTAGTAGTTTTCTGGTAGCATCTTTAGGATTCTCTATGTATAGTATCATGTCATCTGCAAACAGTGACAGCTTTACTTCTAATTTTCTGATTTGGATTCCTTTTATTTCTTTTTCTTCTCTGACTGCCGTGGCTAAAACTTCGAAAGCTATGTTGAATAATAGTGGTGATAGTGGGCAACCTTGTCTTGTTCCTGACCTTAGTGGGAATGGTTTCAGTTTTTCACCATTGAGGACGATGTTGGCTGTGGGTTTGTCATATATGGCCTTTATTATGTTGAGGAAAGTTCCCTCTATGCCTACGTTCTGCAGGGTTTTTATCATAAATGGGTGTTGAATTTTGTCAAAAGCTTTCTCTGCATCTATTGAGATGATCATATAGTTTTTCTCCTTCAATTTGTTAATATGGTGTATCACGTTGATTCATTTGCACATATTGAAGAATCCTTGCGTTCCTGGAATAAACCCCACTTGATCATGCTGTATGATCCTTTTAATGTGCTGTTGGACCTGACTTCAGACTATACTACAAAGCTACAGTAATCAAGACAGTATGGTACTGGCACAAAAACAGAAATATAGATCAATGGAACAGGATAGAAAGCCCAGAGATAAACCCACGCACATATGGTCACCATATCTTTGATAAAGGAGGCAAGAATATACAGTGGAGAAAAGACAGCCTCTTCAATAAGTGGTGCTGGGAAAACTGGACAGGTACATGTAAAACTATGAAATTAGAACACTCCCTAACAGCATACACAAAAGTAAACTCAAAATGCATTAAAGACCTAAATGTAATGCCAGACACTATCAAACTTTTAGAGGAAAACATAGGCAGAACACTCTATGACCTAAATAACAGCAAGATCCTTTATGACCCACCTCCTAGAGAAATGGAAATAAAAACAAAAATAAACAAATGGGACCTAATGAAACTTCAAAGCTTTTGCACAGCAAAGGAAACCATAAACAAGACCAAAAGACAACCCTCAGAATGGGAGAAAATATTTCCAAATGAAGCAGCTGACAAAGGATTAATCTCCAAAATTTACAAGCAGCTCATGCAGCTCAATAACAAAAAAACAAACAACCCAATCCAAAAATGGGCAGAAGACCTAAATAGACATTTCTCCAAAGAAGATATACAGATTGCCAACAAACACATGAAAGAATGGTCAACATCATTAATCATTAGAGAAATGCAAATCAAAACTACAATGAGATATCATCTCACACCAGTCAGAATGGCCATCATCAAAAAATCTACAAACAATAAATGCTGGAGAGGGTGTGGAGAAAAGGGAACCCTGTTGCACTGTTTGTGGGAATATAAATTGATACAGCCACTATGGAGAACAGTATGGAGGTTCCTTAAAAAACTACAAAAAGAACTACCACATGACCAGCAATCCCACTACTGGGCATATACCCTGAGAAAACCATAATTCAGAAAGAGTCATGTACCAAAATGTTCATTGCAGCTCTATTTACAATAGCCAGGACATGGAGGCAACCTAAGTGTCCATCAACAGATGAATGGATAAAGAAGATGTGGCACATATATACAATGGAGTATTACTCAGCCATAAAAAGAAACGAAATTGATTTATTTGTAGTGAGGTGGATGGACCTAGAGTCTGTCATACAGAGTGAAGTAAGTCAGAAAGAGAAAAACAAATACCGTATGCTAACACATATATATGGAATCTAAGGAAAAAAAAAAAGGTCATGAAGAACCTAGGGGTAAGACAGGAATAAAGACACAGACCTACTAGAGAATGGACTTGAGTATATGGGGAGGGGGAAGGGTAAGCTGTGACGAAGCGAGAGAGTGGCATGGACATATATACACTACCAAACGTAAAATACATAGCTAGTGGGAAGCAGCCGCATAGCACAGGGAGATCAGCTCGGTGCTTTGTGACCACCTAGAGGGGTGGGATAGGGAGGGTGGGAGGGAGGCAGACGCAAGAGAGAAGAGATATGGGAACATATGTATGTGTATAACTGATTCACTTTGTTATAAAGCAGAAAGTAACACACCATTTTAAAGCAATTATACTCCAATAAAGATGTCAAAAAAGAAAATCAACGTACATATTTCCTTTGAACTGTGATGTATAAAATAAAACGTAACATATTATTGCAATTAATGTAATATGGTGTTTAGGTACCCTGGGAACTTTGATACTTCTGTAATGAAAATGTGAACAAATCTGAAAAATAAATTTATAAATCTTAGGATGTAACAGTTATACTCAATGTCACCCATTTCTTCCAAAGGGGGCATTTTCCCAAGTATTCAACTGGTGAGTTCCATAAATACATTTTCAAAAATTGCATGGGACTTAGATGTGTCTCATGCCAAGTTGCTCATTTTATAAAAACATCTCAATAGATACACAACTTGTCCTTGTGCACCCTTGAAATTCCATACTGGGAATATTTCCTTAGTATAGGAATTCCAATGTGGTGATACACCTGATGAACAGCTTTTACCTTGTTTTCGGCTTCGAAGTTATTTAGACGTCAGAGGTTAAAGTCATATTAATTTATGGTTCATACTGTTTGCAAAAAGGAGAACATTACCTTACATAGATAATTCTGAAAGAGAAACATATGTAATGCACAATCATTGCAATTGCTCTTTTTTATGTTGGAAGAAAGTCTTTCCTGTTTTCTCTTTTTTAAATTTCAGATTTATTGAAGCATAATGAACATGGAAAAAATATGGAACGCTTCACAAATTTGTCCATCATCCTTGCAAAGCGCCATGCTAATCTTCTCTGTATCATTCCAATTTTGGAATATGTGCAGCTGAAGCAAGCACTCCTTGTAATAGTTCTTTAAAAGAGAAGTTTAAGTGAGAGTCCTTTATCCATAGTGCAGGCTATGCTGGGCACTCTTTTGGGAGCACCTGGGACTGAAACCAGTAAACTAGTTAAAAGTGACCTATGTAGTTACCACATTCATCTTTCCCTGGACCCTTTATAAACTTTGGGGGGCTCCCAGACTAGCATTTTTATCCCAGAGCTCATTAAATATTTATTGTTAGGTTTTCAGATTTTCCTTTCTGTCATTCCTAAGTTAAAATGTCTTTGGCCATCGAAGGTGCTTGAGGATGGGAGATAAATCAAAACAAAGACATGTTCCCAGTGATCCTAAACCTATGAAAAGCCCTGAGATGTCTTGTAATCAAGAAATCTGCTTCACTATATTTAACTCATCATTTTCCAAACGTACCCAACCAAGGAACACTTCACTTTTACTTTTGCTGCACACCTTTTAACACCGTTTGGTGCTAGTGCTCTGTGGGAGTAATGACCTCTAGGAAAGCCTTGGGTTACTTGTACTAGGCTATTTCATATATGTGAGCAATGGCATCTGGCCTTAGTATTCTGGAAATCCCCAGGAATAAGATTTGCCAGCCCTTTCTGAGCAAGAAGACCAGCAGTTAATCGCAACTCTTAGGAAAACAGACCATGAATGTTTGCATTGATTTAGGCTCTGGCAGGTTTGGAGGTAGCAAAAACTGCTGGGCTAGCTCCAATCGGTTCAGAAACTGTCTTTCTAGGCTTAGCACTTTTTCTGCTGCTGAGATGAGGACAGAAAACGACCCAACCCCCCAAACCGAGAATGAGATTTGTTGACATGGTCCCCTCTGTTCTTAGATGCTGCTGCTCAGGGATGCGATTCGCCAGAGATCTCTCCCCTCCCCCTCTCCACTTAGTGGTTTTGAGAGGACAGGCTTTGGTAACTGAGTCCATGTCTTTGGAGAGGAGGTTCAGGGGGACCAGCATCACACCTGTGGCAAACAAAGAGGATCCCCCTCTTCCAATGAAGCCTGGAAAGTGTGTTGCTTCGGACAAGAGTTAAAGAAGAGAGTTTCAGAATATCAAGAGTTACTTGATTTTTTTTTAAAGAATCCTTTGCTGAGCCACAGAACAAATCCAATTCCATGTTTCTGAGAACCCATCTTTTTCCACTGTAGAAAAGTGAGTTTGCCTAAGGTTGGACAAATTAACTTTTTTTTTTTAAGGAAACAGTAAAAAGTAATTTTCCCATACTGCAAAATTTTGAAATACTTGGCTTCAAGTTTCAGTGAGTTTTCTTTTCAATGAATATGATTTGCATTCTATTTAATACAGAATTTTTAAAAGTCAGCGTCTGTTTATATTGCATATAAGGTAGATCTAATGTGGACAGTTTTATACCAAATGTTTATCTTATGAGCCAGTAAAAGCTCGTAAATAAAAAACTTGAAAGTTTAACATAAGCCTTTTATTTAGTTGTGGTGTATCTTGGTCATTTTTATCAAATCTTTGAATTAGATGAGTGACTAGAATAACCTTTAGTTTCTATAAATTCTAATATAATGTGCAGTAAACTTGTACCCCCACGAGTAATAATGGAAGAGTTTTAAGGTGTTATGCAGATCTATAGAATCCAAGTCAAAGGATAAGTTATTACTCAGCTTTTGTAAGGGGCAGAGGAATTACTATGTAGGAAATCTAAAAGCCCTAGACATTTTAGGGAAGGAGGCATACAGATATCGACATGAAAGTAACATGGGGATAATCTTGATTCAACTAATTATTTATGTAATCATTTTCAAATTCTAATGCTTTAACCAATATTAAAGCATGATTACTTCATTTATTCACTCATCCAAAAACAATTTTTGGGCCAAAGTGAGGAGGGGAGGTCCAAGGCAGGTGGGCAGGCAAGAAAGAGCTTCTTTATTAGCAACTCACTTTAGGAGCAGGATGGACCCTGGCAGCCTGGAGTCGGCCCCGGAAGTCCCTGCCCGAGGCCCAGCCTATCCCTACAGGCTCCAGACCCGGGGAACCAATTCCGGGGAGCTTGGAAGCTGAGTCATGCAGCATGCACCTGCGCAGTTCAGACTCCTGCATGCTGGTCTTCAGGCATCGCGGACCTCTAGGCCTGTGTGGACAGGGGCCACTCACAGCCAACAGCCCATCTTCTTGGGGTCAGTGGTTCCCTACACAGCGAAAAAAAAAGAGCTTCTCTTCTCCTGGAATTTTGGAGGCTGTACTTTAGTGCTTTACATTATTTTTATTGTTAGACAACATTATGCACATTGGTTTTCCTCAACGGATTGAAATCGAAGTTCTGTTGAAATACAGTGGATCAAAATAGTTTTTCTTTGATAGTGGTTTGCTCTCCTCTCCTATATCGCAGTTTAGTCTACTTTCTCTGTGGTTCTAAGACTGGCAGCCTGAGCTTTCTAATAGGGAACCCTGAGCTTCACAGTGGCAGAGTTCAGGGGGTTGCATTTAAGGAAATGTATAGTTACTTTCGCCCAGGTGCACTCTTGCTACCTGTAACATCTGATTCCAGCTTCTGTGCCTCTATTTAGTCCTGTGTTCCCTCTGTGCTCCTCGTCTCTATTCCCTCCTCTCAGCTTCCAGAGCATTTTATATGAATTTAAATCTCGCCGCTTTCGACCTTGTAGTTATCTATTTACAAGTCTGATCTCTCAGCTTCATCTCTTTATACCCCAGAGTCTGCCATAGAGTTCACACTTAGAAAACTTCTATCAAATGTCAGATGAATAAATAGGATTTCACTTACACACAACTCCACAGGAAAGATGTGTTATCTGATGAGGGGAAACTTATCTTTGCTTCCAAAATTGTGTCTACTTTTTACATAAGAGCTATCTGGTAAAGAGAACCAGCATATTAGGAGGTAGAATTTTCTCCTGTGGACCTTTTCCCTTTAACATGTTCTCTCTACACTATTTCTTACAGATGAACTATCTATTATACTTTTTGAGTTTCTCATTCTTAATTTTTGGTAAATTCCTGGGTTGATTCTTTTAGAGATGAACCAATATTGGAACATGGGGACTAAGTGATGAAAGGGGGGAGAGGAAAATAATAGGGTAGAAGAGAAAAGTGTCCATGACTATGCCTGGAAAGAGAGGCAACGCACAACCAGCTTTGTTAGCTCAATTTTGCACAGTATTAGTGAGTAGCTGAAATGGGGCAGAGTTGTGATGCGTCAAGGGTAGATAAGGACATTTTTCTATTTAAATATCTGACTCTAGGAGACGTCAGGAACTATTCTCAACAGTGTGTCCTTGGATCTTGAATGAGTCTAAGAGTCTTAGCCTTAGTTTGATGCCATGGTCCACTTGGATAATGGCAGCAACAAACACTCAAAAGGGCTCTGGGAGATCTCTTAGGTGGGAGAGAGGTGTAGCAGGGAGAGAGGTGTAGCAGGGGCTTGGGACCCATCATCTCCAAGCACTGGAGGAAGGAGAGGTGGGAGGGAATTGATGGAATGCGCTTCAAGATTCTTACCACCTACAAAGCCCAAGTGCTGCTGTGCTTCAGCCTCAATGATGTCTAGAGTCTTGAAGTACACTGGACTGTCACTCTTTGCTATAGACCAGAGATTCTCAAATACTCAAATCTTGTGTCTCACAAATCACTGTCAAGGGACTGGGCTCTCACCAGGATAGAAACCAAACTCCTCTGTTTTTCAGCAAAGGGCATTGATGTGTTTAGACAGTTTGTCAGCATATTTATGATTTTTGGTGAATTTCAAGGACATGATCAATTGCAGAAAGGCTATTGGATGTAAATGTGATTGCTACAGAACTTCAAAGTAATTTGTTGATAGGCTAGGGAACCAGAATTGGGAGAAACATGAGATGTTCGTGCTTATTCCTAGTCAGTGGGAAGCTCACAGATGGAGAATGGAGGGGAGGGTGCGAGGAGAGTAGATGGGAGACGACACGTGACATTTGCAGATGGGTAAAGTGTTGAAAGAGGGCCAGTGCTAAGTCATGGAGAGGCCATATGCTAGTGAGAGAATGCTTAGGCACTGCCACTGACTCTCAGGGTGGCCCTGAGAAAGTTAGCTAACCTCTCTGGACCCCATTTTCCTCATATATAAAATGGGTAAGATAATAATAGGGCCTGGGATGTAGTAAGTGCTTAACAAATGTCACCTAATGTTATTCCTGTGTTTAACTTTTCTGAAAAGTCTTCTATCTTCCTACAGTTATAAAGCTAAATTCAGTAAATATGGTTGAATCCGAGCCCTATCCCAAGGGAGGTTATTGCTTAAATACAAGAATAACATAATGAGAATGTTTTCATCTCCAAGGATCTCCTATAGCAAGGGGCCTGAAGACAGCTTGCTAGCAAGTCCCACCCTAGTTTCTTTGTGATTTCAAAGAGGAAGGATAGCAATATACTCTCGGTAATTAAATTGAAAAGTTTGCAGTATTTTTCAGTTCTACATGGTTTTTTGTTGCTGCTGTTTTTGTTTTTGTGTTTTTTGGAATTCACAGACTGTTTTAACTTGATGAAATCCTTTTTAATAGAGGGGTTATAATTAATGGTTTAAATGCTTCCCTTTATCGACTATGAACTTTACAAGAGCAGAGACTATGTCACCCTCATCTCTGTATTCCCATGCTTGGTATTGCCAAGCCTGGCATAATGTAGGAACTCTGTGAATGCATTTTGAATAAATGCAGTCCTTTAGCTTTTCAAGTTATGGTGCTTTCCATATGTCCTAGTCCTAAGAGAATTCAGATGAAGTCTAGGGGAAATCAAAAGAAGATATAAAAGAGCTATGACAAAAATCTACTGATGTTTTATATTCATTCTCAGCTAGATTTTTAAAATGTCAATTACAAATTTCATGGATTACTAGAAAATCAAGGTTGATATACAGTGCCATAGCTAGAAATGTAGGGACCACAAAAAATATTTTTGAGTACAGACTTCCCAGAATAAGTTCTGGAGATCTGATGTACAGCAGTGTGACTACAGTTAATAATGCCGTACTTGAAGTTTGCTAAGAGAGTAGATTTTGTGTTCTCACCGCCCCCCCACACCCCAAAGATAATTATGTGAGGTGATGGATGTGTTAATTAACTTGACTGTGGTAATCATTTCATAGCCTATACATATATAAAATCATCACATTGTACATTTAAATATATACAATTTTATTTGTCAATTATACCACAGTAAAGAAAAAATAGAAATTTATTTCTGGAAAAATTACAACTCCCCTCCAAACCCCACAGTAGATCACTCTAATTGCAAAGTGAAGTCTAGCCCTGATAATAGAGGTTGAAGGATGGGTCAGGGAAGGATAGTACCAGACAGGCCATCCAGAAGCAAAACAGAAATATTATCCCCATGAATCTTCCATCATTAAAGCTCCTTTTCTCCATCTCAGGGGTTAGGGCTTCTCTAAGGATTGGTATGTAGGTGTAATACTAGGACATGCTTTGGGAATAATGAAAAACATTAAGTTATACAGGCTGATTGAATTCTACTTAAAATGTTAAAAATCTTGTTTGTCACCTGGATATCTATAGGGCTCATTTGCTAGTATTTTCATTGTCCAGCTATAGTAACTAGCAAACATACCATGCACATCAGAGCAGCAGAGACTTGGGATCAATTCTGCTTTTCCAGGAAGTGAAGTCCTCAGAGATGCCTCGTTCTTTTAGCGGAAATCAAACCGAGGCTGCACTTCCTGTTGCGTTTCGGAAATGGAGGTAGCCCTGGACAGTTTAAGATAGTTTGGAGCAGCAGTTTAAAGATGCTAGAAACTTGGAATCCATTTATCTTGTAAATGCTTCCATAGGCCATTAGCATCCTCTAACCCTTTGAAACAGTTTAAGACATGCTAGGGTTGGTAAGCCTCACACAGAATTCACTTTGGACATTGAATAGGTTGGATTTTTTCAGAAAGTATTTATTCTCTAAAATCCTAGGACTCCTAGGGACCACATCCCTTTGATTTTTGGCATTCTAAATTCCCATTTCTTCTCTTCTGTCATCTGGGTGTATGGGACCATACTCAGTCACTGCAAACTTTGCAAAGAAAAGGGAGAGCTGTTAAGGTCAAATAGTTTGTGTCAACACTCTCACGAGAGGTAACTAAGTTCTCTATATCGTATTTTGTACTTATGTACATTTAATTGGATTAAACAAATACCCAGTGCTTTGTGTGTATGGAGAACAGTTCTAGGTAGTTTAGGGTATAGAAAGCAGGGTAAGAGTCCAACTGCCCTGAGGAAGCTTACACACAGGACACAGTTTGTGTAGGGGTCTTCAAAGGAAAGACTTAGGGGAGATCTGGGAATACTTCTTAGAAACAGTGACATAAGGATGGAAGGTGGTCGAGTGTAGTTTTTAACGCCAAGGCCTGTCTCTCTGGATTCAAACCTCTGATGTACCCTTTACTAGCTGGGTGATCTTGGGCTTCCTTCCTGTGCCTCGTTTTCCTGAGAGACTGAGATGATAACATTAGAGCAGACCTCATAGAAATGTTGTGAGAATCAAATAAGTTGCTTACTGCAGAGATCAGGGCCTCTCCATCAGTCTGGGATAGCAGAGGACCCAGGGGAGGGCTTTAGGAGGAGGAACAGGATTAGTACAGAGGTGGATGCTGATCAGATGGGCCCAAATAGGGGCAGAGAAAGAAGAGAGTTATGGAAGGTAGCTTGGCAACCTTCGTGTGTAGGACTAGATTGACGATGCTCATGCTTAGGACTTTGGTCCTACAACTGGGATTTTTCTCTGCTACTATCTTGGTAAAGGTGAAGAATTTGACTTTCTACTCCTTTTAGAGAATTACTGTACAATGCATGTGGAAATTTAATTCTGGAGAACTCCTGTAGTTGCAACCAAGGGAAGGAAATATTGAGTCTGTTGATAAATGAGGAAGGGACAGGAACAAACATTAGATTACCTCCCTGCTGTTGATCAGCCAGATTCCTAGGTAGCCTTGGTATTTGGGAGGACAGGGTTGTTGAAGAGACAGTCAGTTTGACCATGGACAAATTACAGATTACTTATTGAGATTACTTAGGGATTTCATGTACAACCCAGGCAAAGGCTGGGAGACAGGCTGTAGAAGACTGCATCTGAGTGGTGGGTGGCCGGAAAGCTCAGACGTGTCCCATCTATTCGTATGTTGTCTTCTACAACAGTGGGCTTCCAAAATAGTTTAGAGAGCTTTCAGAGTAATCATCTCAGGGTTTAATAAGAGAAAGAAAGTGGGTACTGTAGCAAGACAAGGAGAGCTCATTTTCCCTGAGGTTTGAAAAGCAGTACAATGGAGATGATGAAGCAAATGTACACAGACTCATTCAAATCCCACTTCTGTCAGGTACTAGCTGTGTAACCTCAGACCAATTATTTCAACTGCAATTTTAAAACTTTTTTCCCAGTTTTATTTAGATATAATTGACACATAACATTGTATAAGTTTAAGGTGTACAACATAATTATTTGATATATGTATTATATATTGTGAAATGATGACTGCAATAAATTTAGTTACTATCCATCACCTCACATAGTTAAAATCTTTTCCTTATGATGAGAACTTTTAAGATCTACTCTCTGAGCACCTTTCAAATATACAATGCAGTATTGCTAACTATAGTCACCACGCTGTACATCACCTCCGCAGAACTTATTTACTTTATAACTGCAAGTTTGTGCCTTTTGACTTCAGTCATCTATTTCCCTCCATCCCCCCCTCCATGCCCTGCCTGTGGAAACCACTGGTCTGTTTTCTGTTTCTGTGAGGTTTGTTTGCTTCTTTGTTTGTTTTTAGATTCCACATATGAGTGAGATCATACAGTATTTGTTTTTCTCCGTCTGACTTATTTCGCTTAGCCTAATGCACTCAAGATCCATCCATGTTGTCGCAAATGGCAGGATTTCCTTCTGTGTTATGGCTGAATAGTATTCCATGTGGGAAGTGAGAGTAATAACACCTTATGCACAGGACTGTTGTGAGGATTGAATGATGGTTCGTGAAATACTCACACTTAGCTACGTGTGTAGTAAACCCCATAAACATCGGCAGTTGTGGCTCCACCCTGCTTCGAGTCCTCAGCCTCTCCCAGCCGAACTCCTCAGGTCTTCTAGCCCAGTGCTTCCCAAAGGTTACTGTGCATAGGTGCTACCTGGAGATCTTTGCACCATGATGATTCTGATTTGGCAGTTCTGGAGCAGCCTGAGACTATGATTTCAGGTAGGACCCATTCTGCCGAGCTGGAGACCACATTTGAAACAGCAGAAGTCTGACATCCTTCTTTCAGCCTCAACTTCTTTCTAGCCATCTAATCCACTCCAGGGTGATATTTATAAAATGGCAATATCAATTACACCTTTTTAAAATACAAGTTCAAGTCATAGCACTTCCAAGTGCTCCCACAGGGCACTTGGTAGATCAAGTTCACATTTCTCCTCAGCCTGACGTTCTGGCTCCCACCTCCCTTCCTAAGTAGTCTCGATTTCAGTCACACTGTGATGCTTTGCCGGGTAGGCCTTTCACTTTACTTTGTTTTGTTTTGTTTGCATTTTTTATTGTGGTAGTAAAATATACGTAACATAAAATTTACTATTTTAACGTTTTTTAAGCCTACAATCGAGTGGCATTAAATACATTCACATTGCTGTGCAACCGTCGTCGCTCTTCATTTCCAGGTTTTCGTCATCCCAAACTGAAACCCTGTCCCCATTAAACTGTATCCTCATTTCCCCCTGCCCCCAGCCCCTGGTAACCACTATTCTACTTTCTGTCTCTTATCACACTTTGTTTACAAGCATTTATTGTGTCCTTACTCTATATGTGGCACTAGGGTAGGCACTTTGATATCCATTATATCAGTGAATCTTCACAAGCGCCCTGTGAAGTGGTGTTATTATTGTTCTCATTTTATAGATGAGGACACAGAGGCTCAGAAAGGTTAAATAAGTTGCCCAAGTTCACATGCTAGGAAGCAGTAAGGACCATTTGATGTAACCATGACATTTCACATTGGTGCCCTTACTCAGGCTCTGTTTTCTGCCTGTGATGTTCTTTCCATCCACTGGTTGAAGGCTTCTGTGTCCATTACACAGTAATTTCTGGTACCGCCTTCTGGGAAGCTTTTAGTTCAGCAGTGTTTATTCCCTTGCCTTGCATCAGTGGATTTATGTAGATTACCCAAAAGTCTCTGTGCTTCCAAGGAATAGTGGGGACAAGGATTAAATGAATTGCTGACATTTCACAACTGGCCAGACCATGGGAGGGGTTTGTAGAAGATCCAGAGACATAATTGGAATAAGACCAGGATTAGGAATCAGGTTCAGTTTTTACTACCCCACATAGAAACTTGAACTATTCTGCCAGAATGGTGAAGGATGTAAGAACATTTTGCCTTTTAGTTTTCCTTATTGCCTCAGGCTAAGAGAACATGCCAGGCAGAATTTCCCAAAGTACAAAACCAATAAGAGATACACTTTTATTTATTTACTTTTGGCTGCGTTGGGTCTTCGTTGCTGTGCACGGGCTTTCTCTGGTTGTAGCAAGCGGGGGCTACTCTTTGTTGCAGTGCGCGGGCTTCTCATCGCAGTGGCTTCCCTTGTTGCGGAGCACGGGCTCTAGGCGCATGGGCTTCACTAGTTGTGGCACACGGGCTCAGTAGTTGTGGCACGTGGGCTTCAGTAGTTGTGGTTTGCAGGCTCTAGAGCGCAGGCTCTGTAGTGTGGTGCATGGGCTTAGTTGCTCCGCGGCATGTGGGATCTTCCGGGACCAGGGCTCGAACCCATGTCCCCTGCATTGGCAGGTGGATTCTCATCCACTGCACCACCAGGGAAGTCCCGAGATACACTTTTAGATCTGACTTTGCTTCTCTACAGATCTGGGTTTGCCATTGTTTGTTTGTTTCTTATTTTTTGTTTAACTCATCTGTCTTTTAGGAACAGGATTAGCTGGGTGAGAGGTGTTCAGCAACGTTTGGCTGCTCATCCGCATTTTGGCAGTTAGGACTCGGTGCTTTTTCATTCATTTATTCATTCAACAAACATATATGCAGCATGTATATTCTGCTAGGAACAGTGCAGGGTACCTGGAAATACAACAATGGACACAGTTGACCTGGCCCTGTCCTCAGAAGAGGCCAAAAAATATGCAGAGAATGAGCCTCAGCTTCCGTCTGGGAAAGAGTGGACGTGTGACCTGTGTAGATGTGTGTGTGCCTGTGCTATTGGGATCATTTCCTTCATTGCTGGCTTATGAAGGAATGTCCTATAAATATATCAATTAAGTCCATTTTGTTTAATGTATCATTTTAAGCTTGTGTTACCTTATTTATTGTTCTTTTGGATGATCTGTCCATTGGTGAAACTGGGGTGTTAAAGTCCCCTACTATGATTGTGTTACTATCAATTTCCCCTTTTATGGCTGTTAGTATTTGCCTTATGTATTGAGGTGCTCCTATGTTGGGTGCATAAATATTTACAATTGTTATATCTTCTTCTTGGATCGATCCCTTCATCATTATGTAGTGTCATTCTTTGTCTCTTGTAATAGACTTTATTTTAAAGTCTATTTTGTCTGATAGGAGAATTGCTACTCCAGCTTTCTTTTGGTTTCCATTTGCATGGAATATCTTTTTCCATCCCCTCACTTTCTGTCTGTATGTGTCCCTAGGTCTGAAGTGGGTCTCTTCTAGACAGCATATATACAGGTCTTGTTTTTGTATCCATTCAGCCAGTCTATGTCTTTTGGTTGGAGCATTTAATCCGTTTACATTTAAGGTAATTATCAATATGTATGTTCCTATTACCATTTTCTTAATTGTTTTGGATTTGTTATTGTAGGTCTTTTCCTTCTCTTGTGTTTCCTGCCTAGAGACGTTCCTTTAGCATTTTGTAAAGCTGGTTTGGTGGTGCTGAATTCTCTTAGTTTTAGCTTGTGTGTAAATGTTTCAATTTCTCCGTCAAATCTGAATGAGATCCTTGCTGGGGAGAGTAATCTTGGTTGTAGGTTTTTCTCCTTCATCACTTTAAATATGTCCTGCCACTCCCTTCTGGATTGCAGAGTTTCTGCTGAAAGATCAGCTGTTAACCTTATGGGGATTCCCTTGTGTGTTATTTGTTGTTTTTCCCTTGCTGCTTTTAATATGTTTTCTTTGTATTTAATTTTTGACAGTTTGATTAATATGTGTCTTGGCGTATTTCTCCTTGGCGTATATCTCCTTGGATTTATCCTGTATGGGACTCTCTGTGCTTCCTGGACTTGATTAACTATTTCCTTTCCCATATTAGAGAAGTTTTCAACTATAATCTCTTCATATATTTTCTCAGTCCCTTTCTTTTTCTCTTCTTCTTCTGGGAACCCTATATTTGAATGTTGGTACATTTAATGTTGTCCCAGAGGTCTCTGAGAGTGTCCTCAATTCTTTTCATTTTTTTTCTTTATTCTGCTCTGCAGTAGTTATTTCCAGTATTTTATCTTCCAGGTCACTTATCCATTCTTCTGCCTCAGTTATTCTGCTATTGTTCCCTTCTAGAGAATTTTTAATTTCATTTATTTGGTTGTTCATTACTGTTTGTTTGTCTTTAGTTCTTCTAGGTCCTTGTTAAATGTTTCTTGTATTTTCTCTGTTCTACTTCCAAGATTTTGGATCATCTTTACTCTCATTACTCTTAATTCTCTTTCAGGTAGACTGCCTATTTCCTCTTCATTTGTTTGGTCTGGTGGATTTTTATCTTGCTCCTTCATCTGCTGTGTGTTTCTCTGTCTTCTCATTTTGCTTATCTTACTGTGCTTGGGGTCTCCTTTTTGCAGGCTGCAGGTTCGTAGTTCCCGTTGTTTTTGGTGTCTGCCCCCAGTGGCTAAGGTTGTTTCAGCGGATTGTATAGGCTTCCTGATGGAGGGGACTAGTACCTTTGTTCTGGTGGATTAGGCTGGATCTTGTCTTTCTGGTGGGCACGTCCACGTGTGGTGGTGTTTTTTGGGGTGTCTGTGGCCTTAATATGATTTTAGGCAGCCTCTCTGCTAATGGGTGGGCTTGTGTTCCTGTCTTGCTAGTTGTTTGGTATAGGGTGTCCAGCACTGTAGCTTGATGGTCGTTGAGTGGAGCTGGGTGTTGGTGTTGAGATGGAGATCTCTGGAAGATTTTCGCCTTTTGATATTACCTGGAGCTGGGAGTTCTCTTGTGGGCCAGTGTCCTGAACTTGGCTCTCCCACCTCAGAGGCACAGCCCTGACACCTAGCTGGAGCACCTAGAGCCTGTCATCTACACGGCTTAGAATAAAAGGGAGAAAAAAAGAAAGAAAGAACGAAGAAGATAAAATAAAATAAAGTTATTAAAATAAAAAGTAATTATTAAAAATTTTTTTAAAGTAATTAGAAAAAGAAAGAAATAAAGAAGACAGCATCCAAACCACAAAACAAATCCACAAATGATAACGAGCACTATAAACTATACTAAAAAAACCAAAAACCAAACCAAACCAAAACAAACAAACAAAAGACGGACAGACAGAACCCTAGGCCAAATGGTAAAAGCAAAGCTATAGAGACAAAATCTCACACAGAAGCATACACATACACACTCACAAAAAGAGGAAAAGGGGAAAAAATCATAAATCTTGCTCTCAAAGTCCACCTCCTCAATTTGGGATGATTTGTTGTCTATTCAGGTATTCCACAGATGCGGGGTACATCAAGTTGATTGTGGAGCTTTAATCCGCTGCCCCTGAGGCTGCTGGGAGAGATTTCCCTTTCTCTTCTTTGTTCGCACAGCTCCCGGGGTTCAGCTTTGGATTTGGCCCTGCCTCTGCGTGTAGGTTGCCTTCGGGCATCTGTTCTTGTGTCAGACAGGACGGGGTTAAAGGAGCCGCTGGTTCGGGGGCTCTGGCTCACTCAGCCCAGGAATGAGGGAGGGGCACGGAGTGCGGGGCGGACCTGCGGCGGCAGGGGCCGGCGTGACGTTGTACCAGCCTGAGGCGCGCCGTGCATTCTCCCTGGGGGAGTTGTCCCTGGATCCTGGGACCCTGGCAGTGGTGGGCTGCACAGGCTCCCCGGAAGGGGGGTGTGGATAGTGACCTGTGCTCGCCCACAGGCTTCTTGGTGGCAGCAGCAGCAGCCTTAGTGTCTCATGGTGGTCTCTGGGGTCCGCGCTGGTACCCGCGGCTCGCGCCCGTCTCTGGAGCTCCTTTAAGCAGCGCTCTTAAACCCCTCTCCTCGTGTACCAGGAAACAAAGAGGGAAGAAAAAGTCTCTTGCCTCTTTGGCAGCTCCAGACCTTTTCCCGAACTCCCTCCCGGCTAGCCGTGGTGCACTAACCCCTTCAGGCTGTGTTCACGCAGCCAACCCCATTCCTCTCCCTGCGCTCCGACCAAAGCCCGAGCCTCAGCTCGCAGCCCCGCCCGGCCCCGCGGGTGAGCAGACAAGCGAGAGGCTGGTGAGTGCCGGTCGGCACCGATCCTCTGTGCGGGAATCTTCCCGCTTTGCCCTCTGCACCCCTGTTGCTGTGCTCTCCTCCACGGCCCCGAACCTCCCCCCTCCGCCTCCCGCAGTCTCCGCCCGCGAAGGGGCTTCCTAGTGTGTGGAAACCTTTCCTCCTTCACAGCTCCCTCCCACTGGTGCAGGTCCCATCCCTATACTTTTGTCTCTGTTTTTTCTTTTGCCCTACCCAGGTACGTGGGGAGTTTCTTGCCTTTTGGGGGGGTCTGAGGTCTTCTGCCAGTGTTCAGTAGGTGTTCTGTAGGAGTTGTTCCACATGTAGATGTATTTCTGATGTATTTGTGGAGAGGAAGGTGATCTCTACGTCTTACTCTTCTGCCATCTTGAAGCTCCTCCAGAGTTGTTATTTTTGAAGAGCGTCTTGATTGAAAATACATTGGAAAATCCCACTGACTTAGTTGATATATTTATGCCATACATATTTAACATCATTACTGTCTACATAAGAATTGTAAATATTTCACCCTTCCTTGCTGATTAAATATCTTTAATAAACCTTATATGAGTGAGAGTAGATGACTTCAAATTGATGAAGCATGCCATCATGCATTTTTCCCTATCAACTTAAAAAAAAATAAGCCAGCATCCTACTGAGATTTTAAAGACCCCTTTTCTTGAGCAATTGTTTATAGAAAAACGTGTGTGTCTCTCTGTATAAAGACAGAGTTGATCCCTGATGATGCACAGCAAATTTTATAACTCCAAATACGTGGCGTGATTGTCTTCTACAATGTCATTTTAAATACTTTGAGTTTTTTACTTGAAAATAAACAAATGTTCTAACCACAGTAATAGTCAAAGATGCATTCACCCCTATATTCTGCTTTTCTTCAGACCCTCTCTGGTTTTCTTTAAAATTCCATATAAATATTTAAAATGATGTTTACTTGAGCCAAACACTTTCTTGCCATTATTGTGTGGAGGAGGCCACAGGGGCTTCCTTGTCTCTGTCAAGCTGGCTGAGCTGACTGACAGACTGGCAGGGGGCTGGGTGGAGGAAGCTCAGCACAGTTCTGGCTGCTGCTGAAATAGGACTAAATCTGCTTGACTAGCTCACGAGGCCTCCCAGCGATTGCCTGGAATTCAGGCAGCCCCGCAGAGAGGGCAGTTTTTCCTTGGTGATAGGGCACTTCCTAGTTAACTTCAGCCCCTTTGAGGATGTGGAAAGGTAAAGATGTGGTCGCTCTCTCTCTCTCTCTCTCTCTCTCTCTCTCTCTGTGAAAAACAATATTTTTCATGATTGCATTTGGTATTACCAGAACCGCTGGTGACATTTTCCGCTAATTCTCCCCAGTGACGCCCCTAACCTCCTCTTCTTCCATTGCCCTTTCTGTGATACGTTTAGTACCCTTGCTCATCTCCCTCTTCTAATTCATTCCAGCCACTTGACTGCTGTCCTTTTTCCTCAGGGAACCTCCCCCATCCCTGCCCACAACTTCTTTACTTAGTTAATCTTTACATTATGGTCCAAGACTTCAAGTACTTTTTCTGGCCTATATCTTTAGTGCCTCTTGTCCTCCTTGGTGCCCAGAAAAACTCCAAGCAAGGGTCAATCTGTTCATCCCTGCCTCCGTTCCTAAAGATGGGCAGCTGCACACTGCAGGAGGAAATGAGGCTTCTGTGCAGCTCGATACCACTACAGAGTCAGGCTCTTCCACCTCACGTTGCTGATGACGAGGACATCCATTAGGTGTCCTGATGCCCTGACTCTATACCCAGACCTGAGACACCACTTGTCCATGACATGTTAGATTTACCCAGCTTGATCTCAAGGTTCTCTCCTTCTTGCCCCAACAAGTGGCAACAAGAAACCTCCCTGTATTGCCAATTTTTTGCCATTGCTTCCCTCTCTGAGAAGAATGGAACTTCTTCACAGTCCTTTAGATTTCTTTCTTTCTTTTTTTTCCCCGACCAGGATTGAACCCGTGCCCCCTGTAGTGGAAGTCTTAACCACTGGACCACCAGGGAAGTCCCAGTCCTGTAGATTTTATCCTGCTACTAATACCTCTAATTAAAGCTACAACTTATTGAGTGGCTACCATGTGCCACTTTATATATATATCAACTTAATTCTTATAAAAACCTTGACATGTAAGTATTGTAATCCAGATTTTACAGTTGAGATACTCGAGACTCATAAAGGTTAAGGAACTCACCAAATGTCACACAATTATAAAGAGGTAGAATTGGAATTTGAACCCAGGTCCAGTTGATTCCAAAGCCCAGACTCTTCACTGTTCAACACTCGCTCTCATATTATTTTTGAGAGGTGTTTCTTAATTTTGAATGCCACACATACTAATTAGAGCAAACTTTAAACATGCAAAAAAAGTTTTAACCTTCCAAAGTTCCATCGCCCAAAGACACCTCTGAATGTTTTTGCCCCCAGTCCCGTTTATACACAGTATTTTATTTCTTCATTCGTATATCACGCTTTAAATGATTGGGCTGATATAGTATATACAATATTGTTATCTTTTCAAGCTAATACTATAACAATTATTTTTTCATAATACTGATTCTTCACAAACATGCTTTCCAGTGGACTCTGCATTGATTAAAAAATATGAAAAATCTACTGGGGAGTGTCACAAAATTGCCATGAAACAAGGAATGTAATCTTGGGAGGAGAAGGATAAAGAGACTTGGACTCCTAGTCCTGGGAAAATGTTACTCTATTTCAAATTGCAGAATGCAACAATTGTAGATATTTCACATGGAACTTCATTAAAATTCAAATGTATAAATCCTCAAGCAGAACAGGCAAAGGTGGCTGAGTTCCTGTATCTATCTGAATTGGGGGAGAATTTGTTGGAAAGGTCATCAGCCCTGAGATATGTAAGTAAATTCCTTACATTACAGTGTTGCAGTCTTTGTTCCAAGGCTTTCTGCTGCCCTAGGTTTGCACCCAGAGAAAGTCATGCTCTTGCTACTCTGTTGCTCATTAGCCTGTTTGCTCTGCTTTGGCAACTGCAGAGTGTAGCAACTCTGAGACTCTTGAAAGCAGTCCAGGGATGATGGAAGATTGAACACACACGGGGACTAGCTGAGTCCTGCAATAGTTCTCAGGATATGTTCACTTTGATTCTAATTCAGGATTAAACTTTTAGTGTCATTTAGTCCTGAACTATTTGTACTGGGAGACGATGGCACATGTTATGTGTGTCACATAGGCCTCAGACATGGCCCCTGCAATATGTTTTCAAGAGCATTAGCAGCAGAAGCCCAGATTTGATCATCCAGAGGTGAATACTGCCACGGAGTCTGAACTGTGAGTATGCTAATTTATTTGGTTCTGGCAGGTATGAGACTGAGAAACTGAGTGAAGATTCCTTTGACTGTGAATTTTATCCGAACAGAACATTGATAACCTATGCCATCATAATTGTCACACTAGAAAGTATCTGCATAAGTGATTCTCAACCACAGAGAGCTAATCATAACCCGTCTATTCAGTGTGCTTTCTTGTGAACTAAAAATATGTGTGTATGTGCATGTACACGCGCACACACACACACACACACACACACACCAGAAAATTGAAAGTGCCTTGCCTTCCCAAAAGAAGAAATCTTTGCAAGCATGACCTGCTTGAATTTTGACCTTTATATTATACTTTAGTAAAAAAAATTGATGAGATTTTAGGTTATTTCCCATTGATTTTGGAAAAAGGCACTCACACTCTGCTATTTTGAATGAAATAATTGTTACTTTACATAGGAAGGCTGGCTACTTTTGGCCTGAGAACTTTTAATTAACTATATTCTTTTTTCAGTCTTTGTATGTTCTCCCCCCCCCGCCCCCCTACCCCGTGTAAGTTTTTAAGTCTTTGTTTTAGAATGAATTACTGAGTGGAACAGGCCAGTAATTAACAGGTGTCTTTGCTGACCCTGTCCAATGGATAAGGAAAGTCGTCAGATATTTAGTGGTGTGAGCTTTCCAAAAATAATGATTAACATTTATTTAGTACTCAGCATTTACCACTATGCCAAAGTAATTTACATACTCATTTAACCTTTACAACAAGCCTATGAAAGTGGGTACCATTATTATCCCCGTTTTCCAAACAAGGAGATTGAAACTTAGTTTAACTTGCCTAATCAATGGTGGAGCCAGTATCAAATCCTGCCCCTTATACTTTATATAATCTGAGAATTTATTTGGAGATTCTGGCAAGAGAATTTAATGGTGTGTTTTGAGTGTGTTCTCTGTGTAGAGCTGGGTGCTGTTGGAAATAGCAAAGACATATAAGGCATGATGCTTGTATTTAAATAGCTTGCAAACAAATTTTGTTGCCTCAGTATACAGAAAGGACTATATTAAAACACACACACACACACACACACTCCATGGTAGAAATTTCAAAATTATAATGCTGCTTTTGTCACAAATCAAATTTCAGTTTATGCACCGATCTGTTCCTAATGGGTCTCTTCTGTCCCGTTTTTCTCTACTTATGCTTTGCACCATTATCCATTTACCTAAGCACTATATAGCTTTACAAGAATCCTTGATGTAGAGAACATCCTTGTACATTGTTGTTCTTCAAAATTATTCTGGATATTTCTGACTTTTTGCTTTCCATGGGAATTTTGTAATTAACTTTTGAAGTTATATAGAAAACCAAACCCAAATCAAAATATCTACTGAGTTTTGATCAGTTACGTTAATTTGTAGATTAGTTGGGGAGATGTGATAAAGTTACAATAGTGGTACTTCTGTCCAGGGATATGACCTACCTTTCCATTCATTTAGAACTTCTTTTATATTCATCAATAAAGACATTATTTTCTGTGAAATAATTTTGCTCATTTTTGTTAAATTAACTAATAAGCACTATATAGTTTCTTTTCTATATGAAGAAACATAAATGTAATTTTAGAACATGAAAAAGTGATTTGAGCAATTATATAGATTTGACTTTTTTTTGTACTTTATTTTTTTATTTTAACTTTTTTAACATCTTTATTGGAGTATAATTGCTTTACAATGGTGTGTTAGTTTCTGCTTTATAACAAAGTGAATCAGTTATACATATACATATGTTCCCATATCTCTTCCCTCTTTTGTCTCCCTCCCTCCAACCCTCCCTATCCCACCCCTCCAGGCGGTCACAAAGCACCCAGCTGATCTCCCTGTGCTATGCGGCTGCTTCCCACTAGCTAACTACCTTACGTTTGGTAGTGTATATATGTCCATGCCTCTCTCTCGCTTTGTCACAGCTTACCCTTCCCCCTCCCCATATCCTCAAGTCCATTCTCTAGTAGGTCTGTGTCTTTATTCCTGTCTTACCCCTAGGTTCTTCATGACATTTTTTTTTCTTAAATTCCATATATATGTGTTAGCATACGGTATTTGTCACTCTCTTTCTGACTTACTTCACTCTGTATGACAGACTCTAGGTCTATCCACCTCATTACAAATAGCTCAATTTCATTTGTTTTTATGGCTGAGTAATATTCCATTGTATATATGTGCCACATCTTCTTTATCCATTCATCGGATGATGGACACTTAGGTTGTTTCCATCTCTGGGCTATTGTAAACAGAGCTGCAATGAATATTTTGGTACATGACTCTTTTCGAATTATGGTTTTCTCAGGGTATATGCCCAGTAGTGGGATTGCTGGGTCATATGGTAATTCTATTTGTAGTTTTTTAAGGAACCTCTATACTGTTCTCCACAGTGGCTGTATCAATTTACATTCCCACCAACAGTGCAAGAGTGTTCCCTTTTCTCCACACCCTCTCCAGCATTTATTGTTTCTAGATTTTTTGATGATGGCCATTCTGACAGGTGTGAGATGATATCTCATTGTAGTTTTGATTTCCATTTCACTAATGATTAGTGATGTTGAGCATTCTTTCATGTGTTTGTTGGCAGTCTGTTTATCTTCTTTGGAGAAATGTCTGTTTAGGTCTTCTGCCCATTTTTGGATTGGGTTGTTTTTTTGTTATTAAGCTGCATGAGCTGCTGATAAATTTTGGAAATTAATCCTTTGTCAGTTGCTTCATTTGCAAATACTTTCTCCCATTCAGAGGGTTGACTTTTGGTCTTGTTTATGGTTTCCTTTGCTGTGCAAAAGCTTTGAAGTTTCATTAGGTCCCATTTGTTTATTTTTGGTTTTATTTCCATTACTCTAGGAGGTGGGTCAGAAAGGATCTTGCTGTGATGTATGTCATAGAGTGTTCTGCCTATGTTTTCCTCTAAGAGTTTGATAGTTTCTGGC